>NC_084564.2:20685000-20772500 GCF_033978685.3 Nerophis lumbriciformis
AATTACTTGCGTGCAAATTAACCTTGAACAAGACCCCAATATTTTGACACAAATGCCATTTTTTTGTCAGAATGTCATACAGGAACGTTTACATACACACAGTACAGGCCAAAAGTTTGGACACACCTTCTCATTTAATGTGTTTTCTTTATTTTCATGACTATTTATGTTGTAGATTGTCACTGAAGGCATCAAAACTATGAATGAACACATGTGGAGTTATATACTTAACAAAAAAAGGTGAAATTCCTTACCATTATTGCTATGTTGTCTATTACCATTGTTGGTATATTCATTCTTCCTACATTGTTGATACAGTGTAATAATTATTCTTACCTGTGGTAGTGCCACTATGATACAACATTTGTATAATCCTTAAACAAAGTAACAATGAAACTCAATGTATTAATCACTGAATGGAGAACTGGGGGTGGGATTAATTAAATTATCTTCTTCCCACTCCCTTTCAGGCAAAACTGGACAATCATGCTTACATACTATACATTACCTTTTTGCATTATATTAATTGATATTGTTATGTATTGTCTGCCTTGTACTTTTTCTTTTTTTTAATGCCATTGCCTGAAATAAATGAATAAATGAAAAAAATAAATAAAATGATATTACTGAAAACATGTTTTATATTCTAGTTTCTTCAAAATAGCCACCCTTTGCTCTGATTACTGTTTTGCACACTCTTGGCATTCTCTCGATGAGCTTCAAGAGGTAGTCACCTGAAATGGTTTTCACTTCACAGGGGTCATAGTTTTGATGCCTTCAGTGACAATCTACAATGGCATTGAAATGAATGAGAAGGTGTGTCCAAACTTTTGGCCTGTACTGTTTGTGTGTATATACATACATGCATATATATATAATATACATACATACATACACACACACACACACACACACACACACACACACACACACACACACACATACATATATATATATATATATATATATACATATACACATACATATGTACGTATATATGTATGCATAATGTTCTATGTTGTTTTTAAGTTTCACATTTTTTTAATCTAAAGTACCCTTGGAGTTTATTTTGAAGAAACATTTGCTAGCAATCCTCCTCACTTATCTTTGCACTGTCATGTGCATTATGGCCGTGTAACAACCTAATTAATGCAATTAATCTGTGTTTATAGATAATTATTGTGATATTACTGTGATTAATTGCACGAGTTAGCGTGTTAATAACTTTAAAAGCCCTAGGTTAAACTTTAAAAAAAAAAAAATTTTATGACAAAAAGTTGTACTTTTAAGAACTTTATTTTGTGATGTTTTTAACCTAAAATTGCTTTTCCTTGAACTTGGCTACCGAAAAGGTTCACTTTTTAATTAATTTTTAACACGGTCCTTGTAACCACAGCCCACACTAATATGTTAAGAGTACACTAAACGATGAGTATTTAAAGAATATTTCCTCAATTATTTACACATGTATTGCCTGCAAAGCAGCTCTTCAAAAAAATAAGTCTTTGCTTGTGAGACTCATGAGATAAGACATGAGACTATCTGGGGTTGAGGATGATGCAAACGCTGACAGATTTGAGTGCAGATGGATGTTTTAAATGTTGATTAGTGTGAGGAAACCATGGAGATGCGCTGCCTAATCATGCTGCACATCTCCACCATAAGTGTCAAGTGTCATGCCATCCAAATTGACTACACCAGTGATGTATGAAGATGCCACATGCAGATGAAGCCATCATTTCACCACCATCATGTGTTTCGTGTCATTTCAGTTCGTTAGGGAGACGATGAAAAATGTAGGCTGAGATGCGGGCTGCAGATTACAAGGAGGTAGATTAGGATACAAGAACGTACAGGCGACACCAATTTTGTTTCCTGAAAATGTGCATGAATTGGGTTAGAGTGGATACTTCATTTTTACGGGGGAAAAGTGAATAGAAAGTTGTAATTACAAAAGTAAAGTCATATTCCAAAAACATGACTTTCATAATACTTTTTTTGCTGTATTAAGGAAAAGTGAATAGAAAGTTGTAATTACAAAAGTAAAGTCATATTCCAAAAACATGACTTTCATAATACTTTTTTTGCTGTATTAAGGAAAGCTGTATTTATACATACATACATATGTGTATGTATAAATATATATATATATATATATATATATATATATATATATATATATATATATATATATATATATATATAAAAAGTTTTACGACAATCAAGTCATAACACAAGATGAAAAAGTAGAGGTGGGCAATGTGGCCTCAAATGTATATTATGATACATACTGTATTACAGCGTCCTGCAATAACAATATATATCACAATGGCATATAAATGACAATAAACCCATTTCAAAATAGGTTACCTGGCTGACGTATGCAGTAACATTTTGTGTCATTTCCAGCTGTAATCTCTCTCTGTTAATCTCTTTACGAATTAACTGTTAATTACTTTCCTTTGTAACATGGTTCTATGTACACGTCTGTTCTTTGGCTACTTTACTTTAGTTTTGGGTATGTATCCAATACCAAGTAGTTACAGAGGCAGTACTGGCCATACCAATACTGATACTTGAAATGTTCAACATCATTGAATGATTAAAGTATTGATCACAATTGTTATTTAAAAAAAACAAAAAAAATAGGATAGCAGTGTAACAATATTAATTAAATATTTATCTAATTTCCTTTTATTAAATACAATATTGTATGCAACATAACTAAACTTTTTATTGGCGCTGATTTAAATCATTCGTTTTTTTGCCCTTAAAGCAAGGAACTTCTTTCTTGAGTTTGTAAACAATAACACAAAATATTGATGTAATTACTGAAAAATCGACCATATACTGATACTATACTTGATATGGTTACGGTCTACATTTGTATCGATCTATAGACTTAGACAAACTTTATTGATCCACAAAGGAATTGTTCTACACAGTAGCTCAGTTACAAAAGATGGAAAGGATAATGCACACAAGGGCACAAAAATAAGGCGAAAACAAAGGTATAAAGTAGACTAAAAATGTACCATAGTAGCAATATAACATATGTAATATTTACATATAATATATACTGATATATTATATTATATTTGTATATCATATATAAAAAAATCCCAATTACCATGTACAATATTACAGGATATGTAACAGCTGCAGCATAAAATAGAGAGTAGATCCAGCAGAAAATATACATTATAAACAAAGAGAGGTAGGTAATAGATATCTATTGCTGTATGGTGAGTGATTACACAGCTGGATGGAGTGCGTAATGAAGGAGTTCTTGAATCGAACACTGTGGGAACGATTCCACTATCCACCTCTGTTTACATTCAAGAGCTGTAGCTTAGCAGTAGCATCGTAGGACGTGGTCATCTGATTTCCACTGTCAGATTTGCGGCACACAGCAAGAATGTGTCATCAACATGCGTTATTTCCCATTAAAAGCTCTACCGTAAGGCAAATATATATCATTTACATTGTAAATATATCGCACAACACTAGAACAGTGTTTTTCAACCACTGTGTAATGTGATTTCACCTAATTGGGTTAAAAATATTTTTTTGCAAACCGGTAATCATAATCCGCAAATAATAAGCCGTTGTTGAGTGTCTGTGCTGTCTAGAGCTCGGCAGAGTAACCGTGTAATACTCTTCTATATCAGTAGGGGGCAGCAGGTAGCTAATTGCTTTGTAGATGTCAGGAACATGGTTTGTTGTGATCACAATATGCAGACGACAGCGGGAGGCAGCATGCAGGTAAAAAGGTGTCTATTGCTAAAACAAAAATTAAACAAAAGGTGAGTGCCCCTAAGAAAAGGCATTGAAGCTTAGGGAAGGCTATGCAGAACGAAACTAAAACTAAACTGGCTACAAAGTAGGGCTGGGCGATATATCGATATGCGCGATATATCGTGGGTTTGTCTCTGCGATATAGAAAATGACTATATCGTGATATCGAGTATACGTTCTCACGCAGTTGTTTTTAGCTGCGGGCATTACACCACAGGCTCTTCCTACTCTTTCCTGTCTCTCCTTCTCACAGACAGCAAGCGCAGCTTCTACATACGTCACATACTATCACGTCATACGTCACATACGTATACGCCGTCTCGGAACAGAGAGGTAGCAGCATGGCTAACGTTAGCTGTGATGCTAGCGGTAATACGAGCGAAAGAAGGTGCGAATATGGTAACAAATGAAGGAATAATTAATTCCCCCAAAAAACAGCAGGGGGTGCATCGTCTGGCGGTGGTTTGGCTTCAAGTGGGAATATGTCGAACAGACAACCGTAATTTGTCAAGTGTGGAGTGAAAGCGTTGCTATAAAAAGTAGCATTACTGCTAATATGTAGCATCATTTGAAAAGTCCCCTGCTAGTGAATGAAGAGTGCTCACTCCAATCTAATCCACTTTATTTATATAGCACATTTAAACAACAAAAATGTTTCCAAAGTGCTGCACAACAATATTAAAAACAATATGTATGTACTCCGCACGTCAACATCTCCGTTCGGTGGCACACGCCCACACCATCAAAATGCCGCAGAGGCAAACATTTCCAGATCAACACCGTATGAAAAAAATAGTGATTTTTTTAGTTGTGATTTCCTTCTCTGCATGAAAGTTTAAAAGTAGCATATATTAATGCAGTATGAAGAAGAATGTTTTAATGTAGACACATAAAATCATCATACTGCTGTGATTATATGCATCAAGTGTTCATTCAAGGCTAAGGCAAAATATCGATGTATATATCGTGTATCGCGATATGGCCTTAAAATATTGCGATATTTAAAAAAGGCCATATCGCCCACCCCTACTATAAAGTAAACAAAAATGGAATGCTGGACGACAGCAAAGACTTACAGCGTGTGTAGCAGACGGCGTCCACAATGTACATTCGAACATGACATGACAATCAACAATGTCCACACAAAGAAGGATAGCGTCTGCACAACAGAAATAGTCTTGATTGCTAAAACCAAGTAGGTGCGGGGAAAAGCGTTCAAGGAAGACATGAAACCGCAACAGGAAAATACCAACAAAAGAGGAAAAGCCACCAAAATAGGAGCGTAAGACAAGAACTAAAACACTACACACAGGAAAACAGCAAAAAATTCCAAATAAGTCACGTGCTGTGACAGGTGGTGACAGTACACCTACTTTGAGACAAGAGCTATAGTGATGCATGCTTGGTTATGGTTTGAATTCATATCCAACAATTGCGAGAACGACTTTTTAATTGTCAATATTGGCTGCTAAGTTTAATTTTTTTATGTTTTCTGCTGGTGGTGTGCCTCCGCATTTTTGAGGTGGCGACTTGTCCAGGGTGTACCCCGCCTTCCGCCCGATTGTAGCTGAGATAGGCTCCAGCGCCCCCCGCGACCCCAAAGGGAATAAGCGGTAAAAAATGGATGGATGGATGTTTTCTGCTGGTGGTGTGCCTCCGCATTTTTTCAATGAAAAAAAATGTGCCTTGGCTCAAAAAAGGTTGAAAAACACCACCCTAGAATAAAGGTATAATATTTTGCAAAAAGTCTTGTAATATTGATTTAAAAAGTTGCAGATTTACAAGAGTGCGACGATAAAAAAGGTAGTTTAATGAATGAATAATGAAACAAAAGTCTTGTAATTTTACAAGAATAAATATAGAAAAAAAGTTGTACTTTTACCAGAATAGAGTTGTCACAATGTGACGTTCTCATCATACTTTTGAAGGATTATGCTTGCCGTGTTTTAGGGGGATTGTTAAGGTTTGCGCTGTGACATCGCAACAGTTAATAGTTATCTTTAAACATCTCACCTGTGTATCCCGCCAGCGCCGCTGCGGGGATGACGGGTTTGTCCTTGCTGAGGTCCGAGCGCTCCCTCACGTAGTCCTTAAAGGTGCCCTTGGGCTTGTGGCCGTGCAGCGCCGTGGGGTAGTCCTCCGAGTCGAAGCTGTCGTACGACGGTACTCGCTGGAGGCTGCTGAACGACGACTGGCTGCTCCACGACTGCGTCAGCCGGTCACAGCTCTCGAAGCTCTCGATGCTCTCGAAAGAATCCTGGCCCCCGAGTTTACCTGCGTGAAAATGACAGGGAGGAGTTCAAACCTGGCGTTTTCTTTAAGGATCACTGGCATGGAAATAGGAGTCCGAAACATTCATAAATAGATTATCCCATTGGGGTTTAATTTTCCCAAAACTTAAATTAATGTACCGTATTTTTCGGAGTATAAGTCGCACCGGAGTATAAGTCGCACCTGCCGAAAATGCATAATAAAGAAGGAAAAAAACATCTATAAGTCGCACTGGACTCTATGAAAAAAACTGCGACTTGTAGTCCAAAAAATGCGGTAGTCAAATGTCCCACTATAAGCAGCTACTCTTTTCCTACATTTTGAAGACAGCGGCTTATAAAATGGTGTGGCTAATTAACCCTTGTGTAATGTTCATTATGTTGTAACTCAGCCAGCGTTTGTGGGTCTGATGGACCCGATGCATTTTGTGGCTTTTAATGCCTCACAATCAAACCCTTTTATGTTAAAATACTGAACAGATGTTTACCTTATCCCAATAAACATCTGTTCAGTATTTTAACATAAAAGTACTGTAGTTCTTTCAACAATCCTACAGTTGTTTCTACAATCCTACAGTTCTTTCTCCAATCCTACAGTTTTTTCTACAATCCTACAGTTCTTTCTCCAATCCTACAGTTCTTTCAACAATCCTACAGTTGTTTCTACAATCCTACAGTTCTTTCTCCAATCCTACACTTCTTTCTACAATCCTACAGTTCTTTCTACAATCCTACACTTCTTTCTACAATCCGACAGTTCTTTCTCCAATCCTACAGTTCTTTCTACAATCCTACAGTTCTTTCTCCAATCCTACAGTTCTTTCAACAATCCTACAGTTGTTTCTACAATCCTACAGTTGTTTCTACAATCCTACAGTTCTTTCTCCAATCCTACAGTTATTTCTCCACTCCTACAGTTCTTTCTACAATCCTACACGTCTTTCTACAATCCGACAGTTCTTTCTCCAATTCTACAGTTCTTTCTACAATCCTACAGTTCTTTCTCCAATCCTACAGTTCTTTCAACAATCCTACAGTTCTTTCTACAATCCTACAGTTCTTTCTGCAATCCTACAGTTCTTTCTGCAATCCTACAGTTCTTTCTACAATCCTACAGTTCTTTCTACAATCCTACAGTTTTTTCTACAATCCTACAGTTTTTTCTACAATCCGACAGTTCTTTCTCCAATCCTACAGTTCTTTCTTCAATCCTACAGTTCTTTCTACAATCCTACAGTTGGTCATTTCACGTGAACAACCATTTGGAATGGATTCCCAGTGAGAAAATCACACTGGCTATTTTTAGCCACGGCAAAGATAAGGGTCTTTCATTGGCCAGACATTAACAAATGACGGTTAATGCAGCACCTCCATTGATGCTCAGATCTTCAGACAACCCCCAAATCAGAGCCATATGTGGGATATCAGTCGTGACCACAAACAAATACTTTCCCACAAGAGCACAAAGCAGGGCTGAGAATTTGAATGAAACTGGTGTGCGACACTGAAGAAATGTTTGTGCGGTGGATGTTGGCATCACTGCTAATTGGACAGTACATGGGAAGCCTGAAAAAACTATGAAAATGCTAACCAAAAAAAGAGACCTATTTTTTCTTCCCCACTACCTCAAATGGGAGAGGTAGGGGACAAAAACAAGGCCAATGTTTAATGACCAATTAAAGCTATCTAATTATTTGGGGGCAGCGTGGCTCAAATGGTAGAGCGGTCATGCCAGCAACTTGAGGGGTTCCAGGTTCGATCCCAGTTTCCACCATCCTAGTCACACCCTTGCTCCTGATGGGTTGTGGTTAGCGCCTTGAAGCTTCCGCCATCAGTGTGTGAATGTGGAAATAGTGTCAAAGAGTTTTGAGTACCTTGAATGTAGAAAAGTGCTATACAAGTATAATCCATTTACCATTTACTTACCATAAGACTATTTATACATGCCCTCTAAATGTTCACAAAAATGGGGAGTACAAATATACTGCAAAACTGTAATGTTTTTATTTTTAAGATTTTGTTTTGATTAATGAAAATAGTAAAATACAAGATTCCCTCCCACCCCCTTTTTTATTTAGGTATGTTATAATACATTTATGAATGTAATATAGATAATAAAGACTATGTTTTTTAATTATAATATAAAAAAATATGTTTTATGAACACATTTGTATATATTTAGTAATGCACTTATTTTTAATTGCTTTTTTTTCTTCAATCCGATATGATACAGATAACTTACTGGTTCTCAATACTTATTTATAGCTTCCCCCCCCCCCTTCATTTAGACAATCTAAACATGCCCTCTCAATATTTACAAAAATGGGGGGAACAAATCTTGATCTTCACGCTGCAAAAATGTTATGTTTTTATTTTTTGGACTTTTTTTTGTTTTGGTTAGTAAAATAGTAAAATACAAGATTCCTCCCACCCCCTTTTTACTTAAGTATTTTATAATATATTGTATAAATGACAAAAAAAACATCATATACAATATTTTCAAATTAAAATAAAAAAAAAATATATTATATATGATTACATGTATATATTTAGTATTACACTTTTGTTTGTTTTTGGGTTTTTATTAATCCGATGTGATACAGATAACTTACTGCTTCTTAATTACAAACTACCCTATTTCTCGGAGTATAAATCGCACCGGCCAAAAATGCATAATAAAGAAGGAAAAAAACATATATAACACGCATTTTTGGGGGAAATGTATTTGATAAAACCCTACACCAAGAATAGACATTTAAAAGGCAATTTAAAATAAATAAAGAATAGTGAACAACAGGCTGAATAAGTGTACGTTATATGAGGCATAAATAATCAACTGAGAACGTGCCTGGTATGTTAACGTAACATATTATGGTAAGAGTCATTCAAATAACTATAACATATAGAACATGCTATACGTTTACCAAACAATCTGTCACTCCTAATCGCTAAATCCCATGAAATCTTTTACGTCTAGTCTCTTACGTGAATGAGCTAAATAATATTATTTGATATTTTACGGTAATGTGTTAATAATTTCACACATAAGTCGCTCCCGGGTATAAGTCGCACCCCCGGCCAAACTATGAAAAAAAACTGCGACTTATAGTCCGAAAAATACGGTAATAACTTATTCATAGCTTTTTTAAATGTTTACATTGAACTGTAGTTTGCGCACACCTATCTTTGTGGCAGCTTCTGCGGCAGCGCAGGATTTAAAAAAATTGATGTAGCGATGCTGCCGTTTCAGTAAACTGATAAGGTTTGATATGTTCAAGTTAGATGTTGTTTACTGTCCACATTACATGTGGAAAGTCAGTGGAAAAAGTCCCACGCGATCGATGCCATGTTCATTTACGATAGTCCGTTTACAGCACAGTATGCGTAATCTGACCTCATCGTCGCACGTTTAAAAAAAAAAGATCAGAGCCATTTTTTTATGTCATGGGATTTTTCCATATGATGTCATAATTCCTCATTGTTAAATTCAGCTAAAAAATATAAATATAATTAGAGTCAACAAAGACAAATAGTGGTGTGGTGTGCACAGAAAAACTAACAAAAAAAAGTTTATCTTGCCTCCACCTCAAATAGAGTGTGGGAGGTAGATCTGCTGTGACCACAAACCAACCAACTTCTTTCTGGTGGCATCAGCACAATAACATGCAGGGACACACGACAGCACACCATACAAACAGAATAAAAGACCATTCTGTACTTCGTTCTGTGTTTGATGCCCCTCACCTCTGCTCAGGCGTCCCACACACATGTTGTCAGGGGACACCACCTCCTGCTTGATGGAAAAGTAGTCTCCCGGCAGGGGGTTGAGGGGCGTGTCCCGCAGGATGACGGCCGGGTACTCGCTCTCGTATTTGAGCGTCAGCAACTCCTCCGAGCTGATGGGGTGGAGGGTCTGGTAGGACTCGGTGATGAAGCTGGGCTCAGAGTATTCGGAGGGGGGGACGCACTGGGCGTGCTCGACGCCATAGCCTGGAGACAGTGGAGGGAAAGCAGAGCAGGAAAGAGAGGAGCGAGATCAATCTTTGTGAGCGAGCAGAATGACCATCCCTCATGTGAAGACTAAAACAATTGTGGCAGATGACGCCAAGCGTTCACTGATAAGCAAGCGTGGAGAATCACTAAGACGCAGCCCAACAAACATGCGCCGACGTTGCCTCCCATCATCTTGGCTTGACAAAGAGTAGCTATCCGAAAGGATTAATGAAATTGTCAGGTAGAATTCAAAAGATCAAGCCTGTAGTGAAAAATCAGAACATCCCAAATGATATTGGGTTGCCCTCAAATACATGAAATACATATACCCGCAGATTTATGGCTAATTAGTTGTGAAGTCCCGCCCATTTTGGTTGACCACAAATCAAAGGTGTGTACCAAGATGTGTGCTATGTCAGTGAAGCCCCCTGAAGTTGGGAAATGTCAAACCATTTTAAACTTGACATGGTGATTGGTAGTGATTGGTGAAATGATACTGAAGCGATACAGTGTGACACTTTAAGTGAAAAAAAAAACATGTCTGATACAGCTGCTGTGTCGCTTGACTGTGAAACACCAAACTGTTTCTTTCGGCTCTCAAGTCCCAGCCTGTATTAAAGGGGAAAATTATCACCAGACCTATGTAAGCGTCAATATATACCTTGACTATATATATATATATTTTTATTTTTATTTTTTTTTTTTAACCGATTTCCCAACTCTAAATGGGTGAATTTTGGCGAATTAAACGCCTTTCTAATATTCGCTCTCGGAGCGATGACGTCCCAACGTGACGTCACATCGGGAAGCAATCCGCCATTTTCTCAAACACCGAGTCAAATCAGCTCTGTTATTGTCCATTTTTTCGACTGTTTTCCGTACCTTGGAGACATCATGCTTTGTCGGTGTGTTGTCGGAGGGTGTAACAACACGAACAGGGACGGATTCAAGTTGCACCAGTGGCCCAAAGATGCGAAAGTGGCAAGAAATTGGACGTTTGTTCCGCACACTTTACCGACGAAAGCTATGCTACGACAGAGATGGCAAGAATGTGTGGATATCCTGCGACACTCAAAGCAGATGCATTTCCAACGATAAAGTCAAAGAAATCTACCGCCAGACCCCCATTGAATCTGCCGGAGTGTGTGAGCAATTCAGGGACAAAGGACCTCGGTAGCACGGCAAGCAATGGCGGCAGTTTGTTCCCGCAGACGAGCGAGCTAAACCCTCTGGATGTCTTGGCTCACACCGTCCCTCATGCCACCGAAGATGATCAAGAGAAGAATATCGACCCTAGCTTCCCTGGCCTGCTGACATCAACTCCAAAATTGGACAGATCAGCTTTCAGGAAAAGAGCGCGGATGAGGGTATGTCTACAGAATATATTAATTGATGAAAATTGGGCTGTCTGCACTCTCAAAGTGCATGTTGTTGCCAAATGTATTTCATATGCTGTAAACCTAGTTCATAGTTGTTAGTTTCCTTTAATGCCAAACAAACACATACCAATCGTTGGTTAGAAGGCGATCGCCGAATTCGTCCTCGCTTTCTCCCGTGTTGCTGGCTGTCGTGTCGTTTTCGTCGGTTTCGCTTGCATACGGTTCAAACCGATATGGCTCAATAGCTTCAGTTTCTTCTTCAATTTCATTTTCGCTACCTGCCTCCACACTACAACCATCCGTTTCAATACATGCGTAATCTGTTGAATCCCTTAAACGGCTGAAATCCGAGTCTGAATCTGAGCAAATGTCGCTATAGCTTGCTGTTCTATGCGCCATGTTTGTTTGTATTGGCATCACTGTGTGACGTCACAGGAAAATGGACGGGTGTATATAACGATGGTTAAAATCAGGCACTTTGAAGCTTTTTTTAGGGATATTGCGTGATGGGTAAAATTTTGAAAAAAACTTCGAAAAATAAAATAAGCCACTGGAACTGATTTTTAATGGTTTTAACCCTTCTGAAATTGTGATAATGTTCCCCTTTAAATGAAGTCGAGGGAGTAACGCCCTGCGTTTGACATCGCTTTACGTCTTCATCATCCATCTAAATGAAACTCAAGAAAAGGAAAACATTCCAAAGCGTGGGGTAATTTTGATCTTGTAGCACCAACAAATATTCCTGTTCACTATTGGCTCATTGACCAGAGTTTCATATTCCTTTTTACGCAGCTATTTGTCAAAAAAATAAATATACAGTACAGGCCAAAAGCTTGGACACGTCTTCTCCTCATTCAATGTGTTATCTTTATTTTCATGACTATTTACATTGTAGATTGTCACTGAAGGCATCAAAACTATGAATGAACACATGTGGAGTTATATACTTAACAAACAAAGGTGAAGTAACTGAAAACATGTTTTATATTCCGGTTTCTTCAAAATAGACGCCCTTCGCTCTGATTACTGCTTTGCACACTCTTGGCATTCTCTCGATGAGCTTCAAGCACACCTGTGAAGTGAAAACCATTTCAGGTGACTACCTCTTGAAGCTCATCAAGAGAATGCCAAGAGTGTGCGAAAAAGTAATCAGAGCAAAGGGTGGCTATTTTGAAGAAACTAGAATATAAAATATGTTTTCAGTTACTTCACCTTTTTTTAAGTACATAACTCCACATGTGTTCATTCATAGTTTTGATGCCTTCAGTGACAACCTACAATGTAAATAGTCATGAAAATAAAGAAAACGCATTGAATGAGAAGATGTGTCCAACCCTTTGGCATGCCCTGTATATATATTTAGCAAAGATACATATATATATATATTTTTGGCACATATTAATTTTATTTGCAAGTTGAATGTAATGACTTTTTTATTCCAACAGATGACCATTATGAAACACTAACAAAGCATCAGTGTTGTGTCAAGACAGCTAGTGAGTGTGCAACACACTCACTGAGGCATCCTTCACCCATTGCCACCGTGTGGTGTATTTGGCAGAAAATGAATAGCACAAGCATTGCTGACTGTAGCGAATTATAACCCCCAAGGTTTAAAATGTCCTGTTCTATTGTGAGCATGTATCCTCTAATATTACAATATTATGTTTGTAAGCAAGTACTTACTGACAAAGTAGTCTGAGGTATAACGGGATTCCTGGAAGTTGGAGGTCAGTCCGTTGTTGGGGTAATGCTTTGTATCCTCTTTATGAAAAATAGATAGAGAATGAGCGTCAGTGACCTCCACATTGATTTTATGTATCACGTAACTGCATGCAGCATCGTAAAAGATTAATGACATGAGCGAACACGCGCCTTCCTGTTCGTCTCTTCTTACTACAGCAAATGCAGACGAAAGGAATACAAGCAAAGATCGCATATCTTGGAGGTTTCTAACATTTACAGTTTGAGCTCACAGCACCGCCTTCTCATTCAATAACATGTCTTCCTATTTTTCACTGTAAAAAAGTCCCCAAATGCCATTGCGGTCTAACCTTTTTGAAGCATTTCCAAATGCTCCCAAAGGATGTCGCCCACAAAGTCGGGCGCCAAGTCCAGGAAGCGCTCCTTGCCCATGGCGCACAGGCTCCCGCCGTTCATGCAGAATTTGTCAAAGTCCACGTTCTTCAGGCTGAACTCGTTCACGGTCCAGGTTAGCCACGCCGCCACGTGGTTTTCGCTCCACTGTCTGGGGTCTGCAGAGGATCAGAAGGGGTGACCGTTTATTTCAGGGGTCACCAACGCGGTGCCCGCGAGCACCAGGTCGCCCGTAAGGACCAGATGAGTAGCCCGCTGGCCTGTTCTAAAAATAGCTCAAATAGCAGTACTTACCAGTGAGCTGCCTCTATTTTTTAAATGTTATTTATTTACTAGCAAGCTGGTCTCGCTTTGCTCGACATTTTTAATTCTAAGAGAGACAAAACTCAAATAGAATTTGAAAATCCAAGAAAATATTTTTAAGACTTGGTCTTCACGAACTGACAAAGAAACAGATAACAGATTTGGTGTCCAGTTTAAAGTGTGACATGATTTTTTTTTAAATTTGAGAGTTGACTTATGTATTTTACATGAGTTATTATTTGTACAAACATGGTGCAAAGTAATTCATGATTTGATTTTGATTTTTTTTTTTTTTACGTTGATGTTCCAGGTAATCTTATTTTCAATGAAGGTTTAGGATAGGCAAACATAAGCTTTGGCTTCAGGCTATTCCTTTTTTGGTCATTCTTTTTCTTTTCATTTATTTTCCTTTTGTGTGTAAATGTGTATGATTGTTAAATATGCATAGTCTGTACTCTTAAACTGGTCACGCAAAATGGTTAATGGTTGATGGTTGATTATATGACCGAAATAAACTCATTTCATTCATTCATTCATTCAATTTCATTCAAAAATCAACGTCACAACCTGACATTTTATTTTATTTGTTAAAAAAATATTAGTGGCTAGCTAGTTAAAATGGGATATTGTGATTTCACAAGACTGTTTTGGAAGTGATCATTTGAAAATGTTCAATTTGAAAAATGTGCACTAAGAGAAAATATACAAATAAAGTGTTGCATATTGATATTTATGTGTTTCTATATATATTTATTGTGAGAAATCATTAAGATGATCAGTGTTTCCACAAAGATAAATATCATTCATTATTAATAATAACAGAGTTAAAGGTAAATTGAGCAAATTGGCTATTTCTGGCAATTTATTTAAGTGTGTATCAAACTGGTAGCCCCTGCGATGAGGTGGCGACTTGTCCAGGGTGTACCCCGCCTTCCGCCCGATTGTAGCTGAGATAGGCTCCAGCGCCCCCCGCTACTCCAAAGGGAATAAGCGGTAGAAAATGGATGGATGGAAACTGGTAGCCCTTCGCATTAATCAGTACCCAAGAAGTAGCTCTTGGTTTCAAAAAGGTTGGTGACCCCTGGTTTATTTAGTACGTATCCTTTCGCCTAAATCAGTGGTTCCCAGACTTTTTTCACCAAGTACAAATACAGCAGCGTAATAGGGCTAAGTATTCATTAAAAACAAGACAGAGGTTTGATTTAACAAATAATTAATATTTTGGCCACTAGTTTGAACATTAACACTGTGTTTGAATACAGGAAAATAAAAGACCGATTCTTTGGCGTACCACAGTTTGAGAATCCCTGGTCTAAGTGATACTTTTAGGTTTACCTGCTCACAGCAAGTCAGTTGGACTCTAACAATGAGGCATACGTGGATATAAACAAGCAAGATGAGACATGCGTGCACAAAGACAAACACACAATGTCCTGCTGTTACACAACAGGCCCTGCAGTCGGCCTCAATTAGGAAGCCACCTAACGACTTCTGTGTCTACATTCGAACACGTGAAGGTCATCCTTTGCATAAGCAACGCATTAAAACTAAAAGTAGCTAACAAATGTACAAGCGAGATTTACGACCGTACCTTTGGGGATGCCCAGCCGCTGCTGTTCTTTGGTGAAGCCGCTGAACGTGGCCTTCAGAGCTTGGGACATCATCTCTTTGCTTCCGGGAGTTAGCAAGGGGATATCGCCACACTCCGGATCTGCAAGTCACAAATACAGATATCGATATTAGATATCAGTCTATAGACAGACACACACAAAAAACAACAAAGCATCATAAATGCTTTAATATTTGTGTTTATATCCCTAAACCGCAAAGAGGATGGAGTGTTAATTGGAAGTAGGCAACGATTGCTATTCATTTCTAAACTTCATGGATGCATGAAATGTTGTAATAGCTTTTAAGTGCAAACTGCTGAGCCAGCATTAAAATAGCTGGTAAATTTACTGTAAAAAAAAAAACAGTACAGAAAATGTAATATGCATAACATCGCCATCTTGTAACAACAATAACATCAGGAAGTTGCCTACAGCCACATATATTAATGCAATAATCGGAATATTTATGGTAAGTTTCATCATTGCATCTGGTTTGTTTTTAGTTGTACTGGGATTTGACTTAAAAAGAATGTCTCTTTGCAAGTTCTGAACACCTGTTGATCAGACTAAGGCAGAATAATTATTTTAAACTGTTATTGGAGGCCACATTTTGCAGACAGCTAAGGACCGGGAGGCAGGACATCTCCTTTCACTACTAGTCTTGTTTTGTATATCCACGTAGACCTTTGATTGTGGTCTATTTATTTTGTCGTAGTTACATGAGAGTTCTGCAAAAAAAGATAGTCAAAGATCATCTTTATAACAGCACTCAAGTTTTGACAAATCTGCCACAAAAATGTGAGTCTCTCAACATTTTTATGAACCAAACTCACAGGCCACCAGTTGACTAAAGTTAAAAGTACCACTGATAATCCAATTTATGGGTATCATCCAATAGCTACTGCACTGTATGTGGACTTTGATAAAAACTGCTGCACTTTATGTACTTCTGTACTAAAATACTGTAAGTTGACCGCCCACTGATTTGTAACTCACATAGTCTTTATGTATTGTACTTGTATTTTAAATTGTTTATCATTATGTAATTTTAATATTGTTGTGTATTTTCAATCCTGTGTAATTTTATTGTGGATGTTGGCCCTAGTGTGTGAATGTGAGTGTGATTGTTGTCTGTCTATCTGTGTTGGCCCTGCGATTAGGTGGCGACTTGTCCAGGGTGTAAACCGCCTTCCGCCCGAATGCAGCTGAGATAGGCTTCAGCGTCCCTTTGAAGCGACCCCAAAAGGGACAAGTGGTAGAAATGGATGGATGGATGTTAGATGCACCAAAAAAGGACTACAGATGGAAATTAGCACATTGTCCTTCAAATAAAGAGATACAAACAAACAAAAAACACGCTAGGTGTGGTGAAATTAACCTCTGCATTTGACCCATCAACCTTATTCCACCCCCTGGGAGGTGAGGGGAGCAGTGAGCAGCAGTGGTGGCTGCGCTCGGGAATCATTTTGGTGATTTAACCCCCAATTCCAACCCTTGATGTGGAGTGCCAAGCAGGGAGGGGTCCCATTTGTATAGTCTTTGGTATGACTCGGCCGGGGTTTGAACTCACGACCTACCGATCTCAGGGCGGACACGCTAACCCCAAGGCCACAGAGCAGGTTAGACTAGCCCAAATGATGAAAAAGAGAGGACCTAAAATGGAACCCTGAGGAACACCACTAGTATATTGAAATACGTTTAAACAATGACAATTGACTGCATCTGAAGTAAACAAGCTACATCTCAGTTACAAAAAACATGTTTTGAAAAAAACATTAGTAACTGCCAGAAAGTAAGGACAGTTATGTAATTAGCAAGTTTCGATCCCATTTAACCTTGCTAGCAAGGTTAAATGTCAATGCAGGGATCTGCAAATGGTGGTCCACGTTCTTCTGTACAACAGGAGCACTTTAGTGTTGTTAGACATTTTCTGCAAACATGTTTGTCTCCCAAGTTATGATCTGAACCCAGGCCCGCCAGTTAAATAGTCCTGGAATATTGCATTGATGTAGCTCAATTGTTTTCCTTCTTTAGGACGCAAACAAGTCGAGATTGAATCAACCGTGTCGAAAAAGAAACCTTGGAGATTGAATCGGCCATGTTAGGCTCGTATAGCAATAGCTGTCACCTGGTCTCCATGAAAACAAACAGCAGACTTTTATTTGCTATTTTTCTACGGCACATTCCACCACAGAGCAGCAACGCCTGGTGCCCATCAGTGACACCCTGACCCCTCCTCAGCCCTCCTACCACGCTGCCCCCCCGACACAGTGGACCCACTGTCGCAACACCAAGCACGGGGTCAAACCCTGAGAGGGGTCAGGGGGTCAGGGGATGAGGTGGTGATGTCATCGAGGCGAGGGAGGTGGGCCGTCTTGAGGGTCTGGGTCGCGCACACTGGGCTCACTGTTCTCCGCTCACAGCCAGTGGGCACCCCCAGTGGGGAACAGGACTCCCTTTGATGCCTTTAAACAGAGCCTGATGACTCGCGCGGGTCTAATTATATTGAGAAGACGAGAGAAGTGTGGGACACGATGAAGAAACAATGGGGAAGACCCCAGCACTAGAACAGACCGCTCAAAACTAACTGGGCAAAGACCATTGACTCGCAAATAGCCACATGGAACTGTAGTCACTGTGATGACTGTTTTAAGTGTGCCCGTAGATACACTGTGTTCTATTAGTACCGCCAGTCAGACATCCACTGATAAGATGTGAGTATAAGCGTTAACGTTTAACTTGACCGGGTTCTTTGAAGATGCATCATCGGTTCACGTGAGGCTTCTTGCATTGTTGCATTCCTAGTAAAAGCATTAATATGTAATCCACAGTACTTTAATGTAGAAGTGTTCACATTAGTGGTAGTGCTAAAGTCACTAAAAAGCAAGTATTTCCTAAATTTGTGAGATTGTTCTTTTCATTTGTAGCTAATATGAACAGTCAGTAAGGACCAAACTACCCCAGTCAACATGCATAGTGCTGAGAAGTTTATTGTAAACATGAGTTTCATGCGCAAAGTTAAAGTACCACTGATAGTCACGCACACACTAGATGTGGTGAAATTACCCTCTGCATTTGACCCATACCCTGGGAGGTGAGGGGAGCAGTGAGCAGTTGCGGTGGCCGCCCTCGGGAATCATTTTGGTGATTTAACCCCCAATTTAAACCTTTGATGCTGAGTGCCAAGCAGGCACTCATGCCAAATGGGTCCCATTTTTATAGTCTTTGGTATGACTCGGCCGGGGTTTGAACTCAGGACCTACCGATCTCAGGGCGGACACTCTAACCACAAGGCCACTGAGCAAGCATCTTTTTAAAGCGCCTGGAGAGGTAGACAAAGCTGCTGGACGATAATTGCAGCTAAAACCATATTGAGGAGTTAAAGAAATAGCCACGGATGTTATTTGACTCTGCACCTATTATGGATCGATGCTTTTTGTAGACTAAATTATTGCACTAATCTTGCATAAAAGTACACTTTTGCAGTGCAGTGACTTATATCAGCCATGTTGTGAAGTTTTGATAAAGCTAGCTTTAGTGCTAACATGTCTTTGTAGGATCGTGATCTGCTAGTCTAGAGCAGTGGTTCTCAACCTTTTTTCAGTGATGTACCCCCTGTAAACATTTTTTTAATTCAAGTACCCCCTAATCAGAGCAAAGCATTTTTGGTTGAAAAAAAGAGATAAAAAAGTAAAATACAGCACTATGTCATCAGTTTCTGATTTATTAAATTGTATAACAGTGCAAAATATTGCTCATTTGTTGTGGTCTTTCTTGAACTATTTGGAAAAAAATATATAAAAATAACTAAAAACTTGTTGAAAAATAAACAAGTGATTCAATTATAAATAAAGATTTCTACACATAGAAGTAATCATCAACTTAAAGTGCCCTCTTTGGGGATTGTAATAGAGATCCATCTGGATTCATGAACTTAATTCTAAACATTTCTTCACAAAAAAAGAAATCTTTAACATCAATATTTATGGAACATGTCCACAAAAAAATCTAGCTGTCAACACTGAATATTGCATTGTTGCATTTCTTTTCACAGTTCTTTTTGACAGACATTTTAAAAAAATCTCACGTACCCCTTGGCATACCTTCAAGTACAACCAGGGGTACACGTACCCCCATTTGAGAACCACTGGTCTAGACTGCACCACATGCTAAAATGATCATTTTAAGAACATACAATATATACTTATATTTCCAAGTGTTGTTGTAGGGGTACTGTTTCTTTAATTTAAAAAAAGGGGAAAAAAAGCCATCACGCTGCACTATAAAGCCACATGTTCATGCATCTTCTGGTGGTTTTGTCTGTGAGCCCTGCACACTAAGTGGCGTACGCTTCATGCCTGTCGTGACCACTCACTGACGTCTCGACCTCGTCTGGAATTCCCAGCAGCTGTCCCTCCTTTCGCCCGTGTAACCGACGTCTGTCTGCGTACACTTGGGTCTCCCCATTGGCTCTTTTTTTTTGGTTTATCTATGTCCCTCTCCATCCTTTGACTGTAAAAAAGCGGTAGTTTTTCCCCACACTGTGTATATGCTTAGGTTATTTTGTACCAATATATCACTGGTAAACAACAGCAATGTTAAGTACCATCGTAGGAAGACAGCACAGTATATCATTTGCTGTAAAAAGATAGAATAAACACTGGTTTTGCAGGATCATACAAGCTGACACATGCATTTCCTTTCCTCTTTTTCCATTTGGAGTTAAATAAAACATGCTGGCTCACAATAAAAACACGCTTCCTTTTGAAAATATCTACATGTCGGAGATGCAACAGCGGGGCTCAGACAGTCTGCGCTTTGATGTGGAGCCCACAGGGCCAAATGTGGCCGCTGATTTAAGGTGGACTGTGCACGGTTTTGTCTGCACATTCGGACCGACTGTCGCTTTTATCAGCCCGACACCCCCAAATTGTAATTTGAAGTCCTGAACCCACTTTAGCCCTAAATCCTGCATCAAAGACTCTATAAGCTAGACAGTGCATAAGAGTTGCCATTAAACACTGGAATAAATGTGAGCTAAGGAAGGGTGAGAGTTAAATGGGAAGTATTTGTTTTGTTTCATTGAGATAAAGAGGATAAACCCTCATTAGTCCAATGGTGAATTAAGTATCTTCAATAAAGCCATTATTCATGTTAACATTGTTTCTTATGCTTATCAATATCCCATACTTTTTTGCCTAGAGAGCGCACCAGTATATTAGCCACAACCACTAAATTTTAGAAGAAAAAAAATATTTGAAGTGAAATAATTATATTTATATAGGGCTTTTCTCTAGTGACTCAAAGAGCTTTTACATAGTGAAACCCAATATCTAAGTAACATTTAAACCAGTGTGGGTGGCACTGGGAGCAGGTGGGTAAAGTGTCTTGCCCAAGGACACAACGGCAGTGACTAGGATGGCGGAAGCGGGGATCGAACCTGGAACCCTCGAGTTGCTGGCACGGCCGCTCTACCAACCAAGCTATACCGCCCCTATTTCCCTATATTAGCCGCAACGGACAATAAGCCACAGATGTATACATTGCGATTTTAAATATTTACACAGAAACATTTTGTAAATATTGATTTACATACCTTAATTGTTACCAAACAGTGCTTATAACACAGAAGTGAAATGGCTGATCAAACAATGCAGAAAAGTCATCATCATGGACCTGCTAGCTGCGAAAGCTAGCTCTCCTATCAGCTAAATAAACTCATTAACTCGCTGTTGACGTTTGGGTGAATTTACTGAGGAATTTGTGAAACTGAAACAATACAAAAATAATGCCATTGTAAGTTAATAATACTAACAGACACTTGTTAACCTGTTAGCATATTATTTAATGCTAACAGCGCTAACTTGATTACATTTACAATAACACGTACAAATATACATGAGCACACTATTGTCAAGCATGTGATGGTTTAGTAAGTACGAATTGTTGTAGTTATATTGTAAAACTTAAAACGTTGCTTGGAATGATGAATGAAGAAACATTGACAAATAGTAGATGGAACGGCACTTATACTTCTGGTTCAAGGCACGGAAGAGAAAGACACTGTAGATGTGCAACCCGGGCACCTGCAGCGAGCAAGATGGCGCCATAGCAAAAACAATAACAAACCTTTTCTTTGTGTTGGTGTTTGTAATATATAAGTTTGTTGCATACAAAACATTATGGTCGTTAGCGACGAAAAATCAATAGATTAGCCTTACCTTTGTATGGGCCGCAGGGTTCAAAGCTTGGGAAAAAGGTAGCGGCTTATAGTCCGGAAAATACAGTACAAACTTTTCTATTTGCGAACCCTGTTCAAAAACCAATTAAGTTTGTGAATCGAAGTGTGATTCCCCACGGGGCCACGGAGGAATGTGTTCAGGGTAACAATTAAGTCTGCGCTTATCCCAGCTGACTTTGTGGGAAAAGCAAGGCACACCCCCTATTTTTTCAATTCAACTAAATGATGATTCATTTATGTGCTGCCTCACGGCAAAATGGTAAATACCGGTCTAAACATGCAGCCGAATCACCCACCAATTTAGTCCAAACCTTTAGTGGTCTTACAAGCACATTTTTGAGCAAGGTTGGTTAAAAAAACAAAACATCGCCAAACGTCTTTGCAAGGGCACTGACCTTTCCTCTAATGATTCTAAAACCCCTGTGTCACATGTAAGTTAGCATGTATTGTAAACACAACCCCCATGTTATTTACACCCGTGAGAAATACATGCAGATAGTTCAACAGCAGGTTGTAGGACTCTGATGAAAGTGTTGCAATTACTTACAACAACAACAAAAATCACTTTAACTTCAAATTGTCTCCATTGATTTGTTAATCTTCTACAAATTGACCAACAGACGAGTGCGGAAAGACTAATGGTAGCAGCGCCATCATCTCTGCGAATGAGCCATATGAAAGTTATCTGCGCAGACCTAATGTGCATCCATTAGTGGGAAGAGGGAGAGAGCTAGCATCATGCGAGACTGTATCTGGTAAATGACGCCCTGATAGGATTTCACTGCCTGCGAGGCCCATTAGAAACACAATGGTCAGTATGTGCCGCCGGTTTGAGCATCCGCACCTTCTTGCTTTTCCGCATTAAAGCGTGGACAAAATGAGCACCGTCCACTTAGCTAACATTACATGGGAGTGGCTTCCACATTCGACCGTCGAAAATAAAATAATGGTCTCGAGTTTTTTTTTATGGCTGCTATTCTGAGAAATGAGTCGGTAGTTTAGACTGGATGCGCAGCAAAAAGGTATTGATCAGCCACACCCATAGTGCTATATTATGAGTAATGGGCAGGCTGCTGACAGCGTGATGAGCTCCCACTGGGATGCTGCACCAGCCTTCCCATTGAAGTAACATTTCAGCTCTATTAAAGACGCTAAAACTGGAAAAACAAACACGGGAACTGGACTAGCCTGTGCAGCAGAATCGTGTAGGCGTGGAAAATGAAATCCTTGCAAGGTTTGGGTCGACAAGAGCGGGACGGGGAGCATCCCCGGCGAGGTGGGTGCTACAGTAAGTACGGCTGGAGGATGAGTCACCGGTCTGTCTGTAAGACGATCCCATGAACGGGAGGTCTCACAAGGCTCCCTCTCAGTGCTATGACATCACTGCGGGACCAGCGCCATCTCCCAGAGCCTCCGGTGGAGACTCGCTTCATTCATAAAGCCGCCGGCTGCCCGGCCTCCGCTCTCAGTGATGCAATGATACAAGCGTCGCATGCGACCCAACCTAGCAACACAAAGGGACAATGTGCTTTTCTAGCTATAATTAGCCCTGCAGTTTATTCAGTGAGGGGCTGTGGGTGGGGGGGAGAGGAAGCGATGCAAACAGGCCATCTTTGATTCTCTACGCTGGTGTATGTTGGAGTGTATACGAGTCAATTTCCTGTGGCTAAGTTGCCACTTCCTGTGGGAAGTAGGGAGCCTTGTGGGTTCAGGTGAGGGTCAAGACACTTTTAGATCCACTACTGAGGTGTTTTTGAATATCCCACGTGAGTATAGTAGCGATGCCCTGACTTCAAGCTAACAGGACAATTGGCCTTTTAAAAGGCCACAGCCGACCAGAGGTGCTAGCTGAGACAGCCTTTGATGGAGATCCTATCAGGACCCCTGGGATCATAAACCTCCAGCGACATGAAGGGGGTCCATTCAGCACCGCCGGGTGATGGAGTGCCGGTTGAGGGCGGTAGTCTGGTTTTAAGAGAGCTGCTTGTTCGGACAGCTGTTTAGATTTTCAGCAAAGAGAAGGGCGACATTTGAACCGGTCCTAACGCAGGACAGTAGTTTACATACACATCATTTATTTCTACCGTTCTTTTTCCAGGATGAAATCATTGTACTTCAAGGATTTTTAAAAACTACAATTGGGTGCACAATTTGGCTCAAAGTACATAAACAACCAGGCTCATGTATAGTGAAGTGAATTATATTTATATAGCGCTTTTCTCTAGTGACTCAAAGCGCTTTTACATAGTGAAACCCAATATCTAAGTTACATTTAAACCAGTGTGGGTGGCAGTGGAAGCAGGTGGGTAGTAACGTGTCTTGCCCAAGGACACAACGGCAGTGACTAGGATGGCGGAAGCGTGGATCGAATCTGGAACCCTCAGCCACTCTACCGACCGAGCTATACCAACCGAGCTATAGACATGGAGTCACCTCAATCTTGTAAACAAATGGTACTCAAGGTGTCTTTTAGCTAAAACTTATTTTTTGTATCTCCCTACAACTGTCAGTGTCTTTCAAAGGGTTTGTTTGACAGCACTAACTGGATCAACTAATTATCAGAACCATGGACGGGTCCAAGGCGATCAGTGGAAATCTAAGGAGGAGAACTGTAGCATTTTTCAGCATATTCCAAGGCCGCTCGGTAATTCAAGCTTGCGCGCCCAATTCATCGTTATCTTTCAGATTTTGCAATATTAATTAATATGGAGTACCCCACCCCAGTAGCCCACAGCAGTGTCGCTGTGACTGATTGATTGATTGAGACTTTTATTAGTAGGTTGCACAGTGAAGTACATATTCCGTACAATTGACCACTAAATGGTAACACCCGAATAAGTTTTTCAACTTGTTTAAGTCGGGGTCCACTTAAATTGATTCATGATACAGATATATACTATCATATATACTATCATCATAATACAGTCATCATACAAGATAATCATCAGGGTGTATACATTGAATTATTACATTATTTACAATTCGGTGTGTGGAGGGGTGGGAGGTTAGGTTTGGTTGTTATCATCAGTCATCAACAATTGAGAACAGAGAAATGGATATTGAAACAGTGTAGGTCTGACTTGGTAGGATATGTACAGCAAGTAGTGGACATAGAGAGAGAGAGAGAGAGAGAGAGAGAGAGAGAGAGATCAGAAGGTATAAGAAAAATATCTGCATTTGATTGTTTACATTTGATTATTAACAACAATCCGGGGAGAGTGTTAGTTTAGGGTTGAAGTTGCCTGGAGGTGTACTTTTATTACGGTTTTGAAGGAGGATAGAGACCCTGACCCTGCTAACTTTAGTTGCCGACAAAACAAAAGAAAGTGAGTGACTTCCTAGTAAACGCCGCCAGGTTCAGTTTCTACTTTTTCTGTTCTGCCCGGGACTCAAACCCGGGTCGCCGGCATGAGACGAGCGTGCTAACTACCGAGCTAGAAGCTCGAGCTACCAACCCCATAGCCAGCACTGCTCTTGAGGTTCTCAGGGAGTGAGGTTTACCAACGTACACATGGCCCAGCCACACTGGCTTGCCAGCTTCAAGCGGTTTGTTCTCGAAGTGGACTACTATCTTTTCATATTTTAGCCATACTGGACTATAAACCGCAGATGTATACTTGCACGTTGTGAAACGAGGTATTTACATAGAAATATTTTGTAAATGTTTATTTACATACCCAAACTGTTTGCAAACGGTGCATCTAACATGGCAGTAAAACAAACGGTGCCTGTAACATGGCAGTAAAACGGCTGATCAAACAAAACAGAAAAGTCATTGATGTCTTTATTCATGCTTTATGAGATGAAGATGTTCTCCCTTTATAATAAGGTTCAAGATATTTATCAGTATTCTTCTTCCTTGTACTTTATAAACATTTTGAGTTTAAACAGTTCCTTGAAGTGGATCATTTTCGAACACTGATTTATTTGCTCAATTCACTCCATAATTTAGCCGTTAGCAAATAAAAATCCATAGATTAGCCGCATTTTGTGTAAGCCGCAGGGGTCAAAGTTTGGGAACAAAGTAGCTTCTTACAGTCTGTAAAATACAGTATTATTGATTATATTTGCAACAAAGTTCGATAAGATCACTACTCAAGAAAGGTGGCAGCTGTACTCGTGAGATATTTCTTGTTTACATCTTCATCTCGTCAGCACTGTTGTCAAGTGCGCTAGATAAACCAAGCGCACACTTCCAGCGTTACATCCTGTCTGACAAAATAAGAGTACCAGAAGAATTGCTTATATATTTACTGTTATTACGTTTGCCCTTGAAGAAACAATATCTTAATGTGATTTCTAGTAACGAAATATTGTAATGCAGTTACACTGTAATTTTTTTTATTTATTAAAACAATTTACTGTCCAAAGTTCTTCATTGTGATGAGAAAAATATTAAGTGTAGATCCCATCAAATTGAATCGATTCGAGATGAATCACTAAAGAATCTAATGAATCGTTTTAGGGAATTGGCCATGATACCCGGCCCTATGTATAAACATTAAGCACTCAAGATAAAAGTGACCTGCTCAGTGGGCTAGTGGTTAGAGTGTTCGCCCTGAGATCGGTAGGTCGTGAGTTCAAACCCCGGCCGAGTCATACTAAAGACTATAAAAAATGGGGCCCATTACCTCCCTGCTTGGCACTCAGCATCAAAGATTCGGAATTGGGAGTTAAACCACCAAAAATGATTCCCAGGCGCGGCCACAGCTGCTGCTCACTGCTCCCCTCACCTCCGATGGGGTGATCAAGGGTGATGGGTCAAATGCAGAGAATAATTTCGCTTCGCCACACCTAGTGTGTGAGTGACAATCAGTGGTACTTTAACTTCAACTTTAAATACAGTCATGCTGAAGCAGTAAGTTGTATTCTTAGGCTAGCGGCCGCTGCTACCTTCTAGCTGCCCTGCTGAAGAACCGAGGCCACTCTCGCTGACATCTGTCTTTGGCAATGAAACCGGAGTGGTCCCGGATCATCGTCACCACCGCCGCAGACACGCCGGCTACTGACACAGACAATGAGTGAGACTAATACCCCACGGCTGGATTTTACTGTCCTTCTATTTCCCCTGCATCAGTCTCTCAAATCATGTTAGTGATGTTGTTGGAGTGCTGCCGTTTCTGATAAAGTCGAAGCAAGAGATGCTAAACATATTTTACCACCGTACTTTTTTCTTTGTGGTAAGTGGGGGAGAAAAACACTTTCAGCATGATTTGGATGTTTTTTCCCCCTTTGTTGTTGCTTGTGTAACTGCTTCAATGTGTGAAAAGACCTGTGGTTTAGGTGTGCCTCCAGTTTCAGTATTGCTCTTGTCACAGTCCATCAGCATTCTTATACTTCATTACTTCAAGACAAGAACAATCACTGAGTGAAAGAGAACACATACGCACATTTGCACAATAATTACGACCTTATTTGTGCACATTTTCAAACAAGGCAAAAAGGGCAATTTGCAAAAAATAATAATAAATTAATATCCACATTTTGCCCTGTTTTTTTAATATAGATATTTTAACAACATTAACTCCAAGACGGCAAGTACCTTGCCACCTACTAAGAAAGTTATATTAATATATATGTATAAAACAGTTATATTATATTTGATAGTGTTTAGGGATGGGCGATATTGCCTAAAATAAATGTTGTGATAATATGGATACATATATATATACATACATACATACATACATACATACATACATACATACATATATATATATATATACACATACATACATACATACATATACATACATACATACATATATATATACATATACATATATATACATACACATACATACATATACATATATATATTATACACGTATATACAAATACATATATACATATACACATATATACATACACACATATATATATATATATATATACATATGGACTGGACTCTTACTATTATGTTGGATCCACTATGGACTGGACTCTCACAATATTATGTCAGACCCACTCGACATCCATTGCATTCGGTCTCCCCTAGAGGGGGGGGGGGGGGGGGGGGGGGGTTACCCACATATGCGGTCCTCTCCAAGGTTTCTCATAGTCATTCACATCGACGTCCCACTGGGGTGAGTTTTTCCTTGCCCTTATGTGGGCTTTGTACCGAGGATGTCGTTGTGGCTTGTGCAGCCCTTTGAGACACTTGTGATTTAGGGCTATATACAGTGGGGCAAAAAAGTATTTAGTCAGCCACCAATTGTGCAAGTTCTCCCACTTAAAATGATGACAGAGGTCTGTAATTGTCATCATAGGTACACTTCAACTGTGAGAGACAGAATGTGAAAAAAAAATCCAGGAATTCACATTGTAGGATTTTTAAAGAATTTATTTGTAAATTATGGTGGAAAATAAGTATTTGGTCACTTCAAACAAGGAAGATCTCTGGCTCTCACAGACCTGTAACTTCTTCTTTAAGAAGCTCTTCTGTCCTCCACTCGTTACCTGTATTAATGGTACCTGTTTGAACTCGTTATCTGTATAAAAGACACCTGTCCACAGCCTCAAACAGTCAGACTCCAAACTCCACTATGGCCAAGACCAAAGAGCTGTCGAAGGACACCAGGAAAAGAATTGTAGACCTGCACCAGACTGTGAAGAGTGAATCTACAATAGGCACGCAGCTTGGTGTGAAAAAATCAACTGTGGGAGCAATTATCAGAAAATGGAAGACATACAAGACCACTGACAATCTCCCTCGATCTGGGGCTCCACGCAAAATCTCATCCCGTGGGGTCAAAATGATCATGAGAACGGTGAGCACAAATCCCAGAACCACACAAGGGGACCTGGTGAATGACCTGCAGAGAGCTGGGACCAAAGTAACAAAGGTTACCATCAGTAACACACTACGCCGACAGGGAATCAAACCCTGCAGTGCCAGACGTGTCCCCCTGCTTAAGCCAGTGCATGTCCAGGCCCGTCTGAAGTTTGCCAGAGAGCACATGGATGATACAGCAGAGGATTGGGAGAATGTCATGTGGTCAGATGAAACCAAAATATAACTTTTTGGTATAAACTCAACTTGTCTTGTTTTGAGGAAGAAGAATACTGAGTTGCATCCCAAGAACACCATACCTACTGTGAAGCATGGGGGTGGAAACATCATGCTTTGGGGCTGTTTTTCTGCTAAGGAGACAGGCCGACTGATCCGTGTTAAGGAAAGAATGAATGGGGCCATGTATCGTGAGATTTTGAGCCTAAACCTCCTTCCATCAGTGAGAGCTTTGAAGATGAAACGTGGCTGGGTCTTCCAGCATGACAATGATCCCAAACACACCGCCCGGGCAACGAAGGAGTGGCTCCGTAAGAAGCATTTGAAAGTCCTGGAGTGGCCGAGCCAGTCTCCAGACCTCAACCCCATAGAAAATCTGTGGAGGGAGTTGAAAGTCTGTGTTGCTCGGCGACAGCCCCAAAACATCACTGCTCTCGAGAAGATCTGCATGGAGGAATGGGCCAAAATACCAGCTACTGTGTGTGCAAACCTGGTAAAGACCTATAGTAATCGTTTGACCTCTGTTATTGCCAACAAAGGTTATATTACAAAGAATTTAGTTGAATTTTTGTTATTGACCAAATACTTATTTTCCACCATCATTTACAAATAAATTCTTTAAAAATCCTACAATGTGAATTCCTGGATTTTTTTTTCACATTCTGTCTCTCACAGTTGAAGTGTACCTATGATGACAATTACAGACCTCTGTCATCATTTTAAGTGGGAGAACTTGCACAATTGGTGGCTGACTAAATACTTTTTTGCCCCACTGTATATAGCCCTAAATCACAAGTGTCTCAAAGGGCTGCACAAGCCACAACGACATCCTCGGTACAAAGCCCACATAAGGGCAAGGAAAAACTCACCCCAGTGGGACGTCGATGTGAATGACTATGAGAAACCTTGGAGAGGACCGCATATGTGGGTAACCCCCCCCCCCCCCCCCCTCTAGGGGAGACCGAATGCAATGGATGTCGAGTGGGTCTGACATAATATTGTGAGAGTCCAGTCCATAGTGGATCCAACATAATAGTAAGAGTCCAGTCCATATGTATATATATATATATATATATGTGTGTATGTATATATGTGTGTATGTATATATGTATATATGTGTGTATGTATATATGTGTATATGTATATATGTATTTGTATATATGTGTATACATATATATATGTGTGTGTGAGACCATTTTTTTATTTTAAACCTGCGATGAGGTGGCGAATTGTCCAGGGTGTACCCCGCCTACCGCCCGAATGCAGCTGAGATAGGCTCCAGCACCCCCCGCGACCCCAAAAGGGACAAACTGTAGAAAATGGATGGATGGATTTTAATTTTTTTTTAATATATATATATCTTCCTGCAATAACAATATATGTCACCTATGTATTATTTGGTATGTAAATCATAAAACCATTTATAAAATGGGTAACAAAGGCTGTTAAAAAGGTTAAAAATGTTGACACAACTTTTTAAGATCATTAAATAGTTAAATATTTGATCATGCCCTTGAATTCTACCTGTGTCCAAGTACTTATGCGTAAACGATTTTTTTGGAAATAAAATTTAAAGAAAAGGTTGACACGATTCTATTCTTGGTATCGTTACTGTCAATATTTGTATCAATCCGCCTACCTTTGTTTACATTCAAGAGCTCTAGTTTAGCGGTTAACATAGCTTATTGTATCCTATGGTGTGTACTTAAGCGTGTTTATCTATTCCTTGTCCTCCACTGACAATATTTCTGATAAATGTAGTTTATGTGCCGCTATGGAGGTGAGAATTGCTGTTGAACGTTAGCTGCTCGCTCGCTATCGAGGACCCTAAAGTGCGATTGTTCGCGTGTCGCTGTCAAATTTGAGGCACACAGCAAAATTGGGTCATTATCACAATACAACGATATGATATGCTTATGTTTAGACACTTAGTTAAGTTGCTTATTTACTTTTTACTTAAGTTACCTAAGCTGCATATTTACAGGTACATGTATGCGATTAATTAACTTAGTTAAACTTAAAGCAATGTTGTGATGACTTGTTAATTAGTTTAAACTAGGGATGTCCGATAATGGCTTTTTGCCGATATCCGATATTCCGATATTGTCCAACTCTTTAATTACCGATACCGATATCAACCGATACCGATATCAACCGATATATGCAGTCGTGGAATTAACACATTATTATGCCTAATTTGGACAACCAGGTATGGTGAAGATAAGGTACTTTTTAAAAAAATTAATAAAATAAGATAAATAAATTAAAAACATTTTCTTGAATAAAAAAGAAAGTAAAACAATATAAAAACAGTTACATAGAAACTAGTAATTAATGAAAAATAGTAAAATTAACTGTTAAAGGTTAGTACTATTAGTGGACCAGCAGCATGCACAATCATGTGTGCTTACGGACTGTATCCCTTGCAGACTGTATTGATATATATTGATATATAATGTAGGAACCAGAATATTAATAACAAAAAGAAACAACCCTTTTGTGTGAATGAGTGTAAATGGGGGAGGGAGGTTTTTTGGGTTGGTGCACTAATTGTAAGTGTATCTTGTGTTTTTTATGTTGATTTAATAAAAAATAAAAAAATTAAATAAAAAACGATACCGACAATAAAAAAAAACGATACCGATAATTTCCGATATTACATTTTAACGCATTTATCGGCCGATAATATCGGCAGGCCGATATTATCGGACATCTCTAGTTTAAACTCAAAATAATGCCATGGTTTTCTTTGTTTAAGGTTATCAACCTAATCACCCTCTAATTAACCCTACAATAAACTGGACAAGAAAAGAAAGGAGAATATTTGAGTTGTTCTTGCGTTCTAAGGACCAAGGCCCCTTTCAAGTTGGGGCAAAGTACTGGGGAAATTAAACACAACTTGACAGTAGATAACCAACATCTTGACAATATTAAAAGCTCTATCTTTAGCCAAATGTATCTGATTTGTATTGTCTATATTGAGCAAACCTAATTTGATTTATTTTGCACATTTTTACACACCTGAAGTGCTTTGAAGTGAGAACTTATTGTTGCATTCAGCCCTCAGGTACTCCACCAAACATGCATTGACACTTATACATCAGCTTCTAGTAAAACCTCCTGAGAACCAGCGTCTTCTGCAGTGGACAATTGTTTTTGGTCATTTGTCAAAGTTACAAATATTACAAACAAATAAAAATAAAGAAGCAAGACACTTGTCAGAGGACGCTGGGTGATGAGTCCACTTTTAAGGACATGAATCACTGCTTTCTGCATTAGGAAAAGTGACAAAAATCACATGAATCCTTGTGTGTTTGGTACTTAACGTACTGAAGGGGTCATATTGTGAGTCATTGGGCAACAATGCAACCAGACGTGGACAGTGTTTTCATCATGACCAGTCACATTGACAGTGTGACTCTCATGACACTGCGCACACGCACACACACACACACACACACTGAAGGAATGAGTCAGAGAGACCTGTATCAATGATACATTCAAATCAAAACCATCTCTCATTGCACAACGCTCACTTGTAACTTTCCACTAATCTGCCCGACTTGTTCTGACTTTTTTTTAATGAGTTGGTTAGATGCAAATCAAGAAAACTTGTCTTAAAAGAAGGCGATCTTAAAAAGAGAGATGTTGCCAGATGTTTCGCTGCTGCTAATAGCTACAGAGTCCCTTCCACCGAGCTTAAAATAGAGAAGTCGTTAATCATATGCCGGCTCGGGTTGCGAGTCATTTTTGGTCACAATTGACGGAATAAGAAAGAGCCAGTGTGAGCGTACAGTACATTAGGGGTTGTAAAACGAGGTGGAATGTGAGGCATGCGGGATGAAAACACTGCGATATGGGGGAGGCATTTATTTATCAAGTATCCATCTGTAGTACATAGTTTGCCTTCAAACTCAGAACAAACCTTCCCACCACTCGGGCTAGAATTGTGTGGTTTTTCCACAATCAGTTTAAACTTCAGTATTCTAATACGTTTGTGGTTGTTAACATATATTTGACTAAAGAGCATGGTTACTTAGTTGAGTAATTGTTGAACTCCTGTTTTTAAAGTGTTGCCATAATGTTGTAATTAGGGTTGTGAGAGATAAACCGATGCAACTGGATATCCGGTTTGACAAGCCAGCAATTCGGCAGCAGCCACTACAATCAATAAAAAATCAGCTATGTATTTTAGTGAGGCTGTCAAATGATCATTTTTTAAAATATTTTAGTGTGTACATAATTAATGCACATATTGTGATTAATTTTGACAGCCCTAATTTTTAAGGTTAATCAAGTGTAGAAGTATGGACCGGGTATCGAGTGTGACTAAAAATCACTTGACGGTTTTAGTCTTTAAAAACACGACAGCCGAGCCAGGGCTGCCCACGGAAAATTTTACGCGCTTCCGGCGTTGACTTTCAAGTTTAGTTTATTCACAATACCATATTACAATTACAACAGTAGTGAATATCCATTTATGGATGGTACTTACGTGACTGAAGTCAAGAATAGATGTAAATAGCAGTATCACCATGCATCTTTGCTAGCTAGCCAGCGGCTAATGCCCCTCCACAGTGCTAAGCTGCTTCTAAGTCAGCAATTCTCTCCTCCATGGCAGCAAATAAGCTATGTTTATTGCAAGTATCACTTCAGGACCAGAACAGATAAACATGCTGCAGTACACATCGTAGGAGGATACAACTAACCGGCGCTAAGAGTTAAAATAGAGCTCACAGCAGTGAGAGGATCGACACAAATGATGATACCAAGTATTATATATGGCAGGCATGTGATTTTTCCGTCTATAGTCAGAAATCCGTCTTTTTTATCTCTGTAAAAATATAAAAAATATTTGCCGTTTTTCTTCGTTTTTTCCCCGACCTACAACGTGTGTTAACATCTCGATCCGTCTCTTTGCCATACCTGCCAACAACTACGGTTTTCCCGTTAAGAGTACGGTTTTTGATAATCCAGTGGTAAAAACTACGGTTTTCCAGTAAAATTATTAACTTAAAAATCGAAGTTACGCAGCGAAGCAACTCCACGGGCAGGGGACAAAATATACGGGAAACATCAATGATGATTGGTTGGTTTACGTATAAGAAAATCCATGATTGGTTGGATGGCTTACTATGATGAGTCACGATTGGTTAAGATTAGGGCAAAACATTACGGACAGGCCAATCAGAGGCAAGATAGGGCGGGTCATCGAACCAGGAAGGGAAATCACAACAGACGCGCACAATCCCAAATGACGACGAAAAACTAGTGGAAGATGGCAGAGAGATTCTCTTCCTTAGATTTTTCTTTTTGTGATTTAAACGACATCCAGGAAACCCACAATGCAATTACTTGGCCACATTTTGACAAAATGTATGCGTCTGGATACAACAATACCCAAAACATAAATTTTAGTTGTGTACCATGTAAGCCCTATTTCAAACTGGAAGAGGTGGAATACACATTTAAGACCACACATGTGATGACTTTTGCTACAGTATAGCTTGTCTAAATGCTACATTTCATTATCATGAATGTTTTAGAACAAGACAGTAGCTGACATTTTGTTCTTTATTTCTACTGTTTATATTTTGACATTGGATAGTTAAATCATTTTGAAACATAAACAACATGACTGCAAGATATTTGTTATTTCATGCTATAAATCACAAATGGCTATCCAGATAAAGAAAGTTAGCTAATAGAATAAATATTGTTTGTACTCTTTATGATTTTTGCATTTGGAGCAGTTAGAAGTGGAGAGGGAGTCGAAGAGACACAAATTGGCTATAAAATCCAAGGCAGAATCCACTAAAGCAGAAACAAAAAGGAAAATGCAAGCTTCTCAGAAATTTGCCAGGAAGGCTCATGTCAGAGCCATCAAAGCAAACATACCAAAGTAATGTGTGGATGAAGCAAAGTCATGTGTGAATAATGTAAATAACTAGATGAACCATCTGTGGCTGTGAAGTGAACACTAGTGAGGTTGTAAATACTGTATAGAGTAAGCTAACTCATGTGGTGCCCCCCTCGTCCCCCCCCACCAGGGCACCGCCCTGGACCTGCGGGCCCCAGACCCCCGGCTTATTTTCAGTCGTTTTCATTATTATTGAATTGTCCGTCACAAAGAGACGTACAACCCTAGTTTTATTCCTAATTGTTCAGTAAACAGCAATCAGTAAACGAGTGGCGACTGACTCGGCGAGCATCTGCTGGTTCAGCAAGTTGTCCAGGAGATTTTACCGCAATTGCTTTAAGATTGGATGAAGAGGTAACACAGAGACGCCATTGTTAGCGATGTAGTACGCATATACTGTGCCACATGAACAAATAAGTAATTTACACTAGAGTAAAATTGCCATATATATATATATATATATATATATATATATACACATATATATATATATACATACATATATATATATACATACAGTACATATATATATATACTGTATATACACTATACATCCAACTATTTAGTGCTACGAAAACAAGTCAGAAGTACTAATAATGGATATTACATAAGCTTCTATTATTGTTTACGATCAAATCAGCCATCTTTGAAAGCCAACTCGGTGCTTTCCAAGTAGGAAATCTGATTTCGGGATGTGTTCCAGTTGGAACTTCCAACTGGGAACTCGGAAATTCAGACTGGAACACAGCATGAAAACTTGACAATAAAAACTGAAGAATACAAACATATTCAAACATTTAAGCCGGAACACTATTTAATGTTTAATTGTGTGTCTGTTTATGTATTAATTCCTAAATAAAAACATGGTTAAAAGATTTCAGTGTGTGTATAAGTACTTTTTGAGCACATTCAACAATAACATGTTGATAATAACAACTGTAATAATACAATATAATCATTACATTCATATCATCAACTATTACACAACATTAATCCTTTCCTCTCCGATCTATTAATTCCTCTAGCAATGTTTGGGAACATAATGTCACTGTCCTACTTAATTCAGACTTACATAAAGGAACCCGGTTGTGGAATTTGTCAGTTTGCATGAGAAAAAAATGGACTGGTGTTTTGTGGGGGGGAGAAGCAACATGCAGTGTAAACTGTTTGTCAGATGTGTCGTCTGTTTGGTTTAATGCCCAAATAGTTCCCCCAGAGCATCCCCTGTTTGTTTACAAGGACGGACGGAGCCTGGACTCCAACCACCTGCATTCTCCAGTGGAAGTGATCCATTTTTTCCTGCCCTGCACAGTGTGGGAATATGCCAGGCCAGTTAGTTAGTGAAGTCTCTTAAAAACTTCTCGTGTTTGCATTTCGAGGCTCCAACGCAGCATTGTTCCATAAACAGTCCGAAACGACACAGTTTGTCTTTGTTTTCAGTAAAATGGCAACAGACACATCCATAAGCATCCTTTCCTTTTCCTTCTTGGCTCTCTTACTAGGCAGATAAAACCATATCAATATATATCTGTGATTGACACACTGTATATGTTTTTTTTATTTGGTCGGAAGAAACTGGAAAGAATAAAAATGGTTGTATGAACAAAGGCCCTTGCGGTCTGGTAACCTAGCAAAACAGGGAATGATCAGTGAACAATGAGAGGGACACACTAAACAGCCAATTGCGAAAAAATATCAACCATCAAGTTTAGTTGCGCCATCTTGCTGTCTCGCTGTTGATTCTCTGCATGGAGTGAGAAGAAAAATAAAAAACCAGTGCTGCAGCAAGCAAAGAAATTGTGGATAAAACAGGAAAAGTAACCTCGACAGCATGGCGTTTTTTATTTAGTTTTTCAAACGGATCGAAATCCTTTGCCGCGCTCGTGTTTGCTTTTCAACCCTCGTCTATTCCCTATTAAAATGTACGGAAACAACAGGTAGGAACTAAAGTGCAGGACTGTATATATAAAATAAACTATAACAAATGTGTTACTAGTTTACAATAATAATTTGGTACACTAATATTTACTGCATAACAAATTTGATGTTCATACTTGAATAACAATAACAGATCAAATGAAATGTTACACAGACCACGCCACTTCCTGGCAGTAAACCTGCAAAAAATTCTTACCAGGTTTCTCTCTGTTTACATTTCCACACTTCGCACTATTTTGTTACGCTTTATTAAGCGGTTCTTACATCTTTCTTATTTTTGCACCTCAATTTGAAGAGGTGATTATTAAATGTTTGGGTTTTTAGAATTTTGCTAACCTTGATTGAGTGTTTTCCATGGTTGTGTTGACATGTTTTTTATTTTTTTCCTCAATAGCTGAGGGGGTTATAATCAGAGGAAGGTTGTATTTGAAGTAAAAATGTTAACATTTAAAGGGGAATATTATCACCAGACCTATGTAAGCGTCAATATATACCTTGATGTTGCAGAAAAAAGACCATATATTTTTTTAACCGATTTCCGAACTCTAAATGGGTGAATTTTGGCGAATTAAACATCTTTCTATTATTCGCTCTCGGAGCGATGACGTCACAACGCGACGTCACATCGGGAAGCAATCCGCCATTTTCTCAAACACATTACAAACACGGAGTCAAATCAGCTCTGTTATTTTCCGTTTTTTCGACTGTTTTCCGTACCTTGGAGACATCATGCCTCGTTGGTGTGTTGTCGGAGGGTGTAACAACACGAACAGGGACGGATTCAAGTTGCACCAGTGGCCCAAAGATGCGAAAGTGGCAAGAAATTGGACGTTTGTTCCGCACACTTTACCGACGAAAGCTATGCTACGACAGAGATGGCAAGAATGTGTGAATATCCTGCGACACTCAAAGCAGATGCATTTCCAACGATAAAGTCAAAGAAATCTGCCGCCAGACCCCCAGGAAAAAAGAGCGGATGAGGGTATGTCTACAGAATATATTAATTGATGAAAACTGGGCTGTCTGCACTCTCAAAGTGCATGTTGTGGCCAAATGTATTTCATATGCTGTAAACCTAGTTCATAGTTGTTAGTTTCCTTTAATGCCAAACAAACACATACCAATCGTTGGTTAGAAGGCGTGTCGTGTCGTTTTCGTCGGTTTCGCTTGCATACGGTTCAAACCGATATGGCTCAATAGCTTCAGTTTCTTCTTCAATTTTGTTTTCGCTACCTGCCTCCACACTACAACCATCCGTTTCAATACATGCGTAATCTGTTGAATCGCTTAAGCCGCTGAAATACGAGTCTGAATCCGAGCTAATGTCGCTATTCCTTGCTGTTCTATCCGCCATGTTTGTTTGTATCGGCATCACTATGTGACGTCACAGGAAAATGGACGGGTGTATATAACGATGGTTAAAATCAGGCACTTTGAAGCTTGAAAGATATTGCGTGATGGGTAAAATTTTGAAAAAAACTTCGAAAAATAAAATAAGCCACTGGGAACTGATTTTTAATGGTTTTAACCCTTCTGAAATTGTGATAATGTTCCCCTTTAATGTATTTTTCTCCTGGTCCATATTTTTCATAGGTCATAAAACATCAATAATTATTGATAGATCACAAGTTTTTTGCCATACCGCCCAGCCCTAATCTATCCTACATTAAACTGGACTGTTCTTCTTTTAGAGTTTTTGTGGTTGTAGCACAAAAAAAGTTTGCAGACTTCAGGAGCAGGTGGTGTGACGGAAAAAAAACAGCACTTCAAAAGCAGAAAAAAATCAAATCTGGAAGTTATATAGCGAACAAAATGAGGAACATGGGCCCAAGCAGTGAAACAAACCAGCTGTCTTCTTGGACAGTGGGGCTAACGCTCAGAGCAGACTTCTATTACATTATAACCGTGGTTCGACGAGGAGGTATGACGCAGAAACAACAAGAATTGTAAATGGATGTGTTTGGGCTGACTCTTCGATTGGTATTCTACAAAAGATACAGGCTTGCCAATCCAAACCGCGTCTATCGCCATGACTCAGGGATTACAAACTGGGAATGACGGGGGCTAACACCAGGAACTCATGAGAAGCCACATAAAGGTGATGGGCTGTGGCCCGCAGAGAAGTCGAGGGCGGGAGGGAACACTGGAGCTGATGGAGTGGGCGGGCGTGTGAAAAGCTTGTTATGTTTTGTATCGCCTGCCAAGGCACACATTTTTTCCTCATTTTAGTACTTTTTGTAGCACGGGAGTAAAAAGACAAGCTTCTTATCATCCGGCATATTGATAAGAAGCCACTACCATAGGTTTGGCCACACCTTGCAAGATCTCTTTCAATCCCCAACCCCCCGGCCCCTCGCCATATGCTTGCTATTTAGCCGTCTGTTGGCATAACACGCCTTGCTTTATGACTAAGGTTCATAAGAAGTGATTAAGGCGTGTAGTCACCAGGGAAGCGTTAAGATAGGGTAATGATTATACGTTCATCCGGACGACGCGGCAGATGACAGGCTGAACAAGTCCGCGATAAAGGAAATGCCGACTTGATGTCACACAATGGCGTCAGTGAGCTGTAAAGAAGGGCAGGTCATTGTGGAAACATTTATATTTGTATTTGAACAACGTTTCACACGAGGAATGGTCGTCTTTGTAGCATAGAATTACAACCATTTGTCAGAAAACAAGGTCAGCTATTTTTCTTTCTTTGCTATGCTGCTGACTCAACCTGTAAAAACAGTTGCCCTCCTTTCTTGAGACGTGGTTATGTAAAAAAAAAAAAAAAAAAACCTACACTAAGCACAAGGATGAAATGGTCTATGAAAAAAATCTAAACCGTTAAAGTTGACCTGGCACAGCTGGAAGCATGTGTTGCTTGTATCCTATGTTACTAATCAGTTTGTGTATTTCTGATGATTCAGTAGGCAGGGGATTCATATGGCCTCATTCATTGCGGTTTACCTGACACATGAAACGTGAGGAATTGGGGGGTGCACTATCCATTTTAGCCGGAAGATAGGAGTAGAGTGTAAATCTGTTTTGTGGCAATTCCAACTTTGACGACAGCGTCAGTTGCTATGTAGAGTGGCGCTTTCCATCATTTTCAGCAGACTGCGTTGTAAAATCATTAACCCCCCTCATGCGAGATCCACCCAGGAATGGGGCCGTATGAATCCCTTCCCTACGTGGGTGCATTGTGAGGCGAAGTAGGGCCATATATATGACTTCTGAGTAACAGACGGAATTATGGAATTGGCCAATAAAAACTGAATCTACATGGAATTTCACGGAAATTCACATACATGTGACTGAAATGCTATCGTGTGTCAGGGTCCACTCATTCGTCCAAGAAACACTCAACCGCCTCATCCCAACAAAACAATATTGAAAACACTTGAAACACCGGCTAAGTCTGCAAATTAAAATTAAAATCCATACAATTTTCTTTAATCTCTACAACAAAAAGTCATCTTACTCAAAAACGTAGCAGCCGTCAAGCAGCCATAAGAAAAGCAGCACACTTCCAGCCTTCATAATGACAACATCCAATCTGACTGCGCTAACAAAAGAAAAAAGAAAACCTTACATCAGCACTTTGTACCTAAAGTGCCACTAGAATGGAAAAACAAGTTGATGTAATAATCTTAAAAGTGTTTCTGTGTATCCTTTAAACCAGTGGTCCCCAACCACCGGGCCACGGCCCGGCACCGGTCCGTGTATCGATTGGTACCGGGCCGCACAAGAAATTAAAAAAAATAAAATAAAAAATATTAAATCAACATAAAAAACACAAGATACACTTACAATTATTGCACCAACCCAAAAAACCTCCCTCCCCCATTTACACTCATACACACTCATTCACACAAAAGGGTTGTTTCTTTCTGTTATTAATATTTCTGGTTCCTACATTATATATCAATATAGATCAATACAGTCTGCAGGGATACAGTCCGTAGGCACACATGATTGTATTTTTTTATGACAAAAAATAAATAAAATAAATAAAAACATACATTATTATGTTCGTACTTTGTATTTCTTCTATAGCATTGAGCAATACTGCTACATGATGCTATAGTTGTTATATATTACCCTTTTTTTTTTCCAAAATCTTTTATTAGCTTTAGACCAACAATTACGGAGAAATTGGACTGTTGTGTGAAGTATATCAACTGTAGTGGCTGCCTCCAATGTATTTGTAATCACTGCATGTATCACTCTATGTCAGTGGTTCTTAACCTTGTTGGAGGTACCGAACCCCACCAGTTTCATATGCGCATTCACCCAACCCTTCTTTAGTGAAAAATAAAATGTTTTTGTTTTTTTTTCAAATTCAAGACAAAGTTATGTTTTTGGTAACACTTTAGTATGAGGAACATATTCTACGTAACAAAGACGTAATTTAGAGTTTTTTGGACACTAGGGTAACATATTCTAAGTAAAAAAGACTTAATTTAGAGTTATTTGGTTAGGGTTAGGGTTAGAGCGTTAGGTTTATAATAAGGCATTAATAAGTAGTTAATGACTAGTTAAGAGCCAATATGTTACTAATTTGCATGTTAATAAGCAACTAATTAATGGTGAATATGTTCCCAATACTAAAGTGTTATCATGTTTTTTTACTGGTGCACAAAATGAACCGTGCATGAACATCACCTTGTTCAAAGAACAAAACCAACACAGTGCATAAACTCACAACAAATTACACACCTGCAAATCAGTGTGACTTCTGCTGTTGCCGTATCCGTAATACGCCGATAGGGAGAAGTTTATATTTACACGATGGGTCGGGTGTGTTTTGACCTCCGCCGAACCCGAATCACCGAACCCCTAGGGTTTGATCGAACCCAGGTTACGAACCACTGCTCTATGTATTATTCTAACTGATCTTTCTTTCACTTTTGTAGGCATTTCCCCATATTTCTGCACAATAACTCAAGATATGGTAACACTGGTGAGCAGTAGAGAATATGAAGTGATTTTTGGTCCAGAACATATTTTGCTTTATTCATTATTGACATATTTCTTGCCACTTCATGTTGTATATTCTTTTTACAAAAATCTCAGTTCACTTTCTCATCTAATAATGCACCCTTTTACTGTTTTCTCCGTCTATTTCTAGTTGTGTTTGACTTTCTTTTTCTGCCGTTATTGAACTGCATGTTTTTAGTTTTACGAAGATTCAAATATAGTCTGTTTTTGTCAAACCATCTTTTGAATTTATAAATTCCTTCTGTTATTATTTGTATTAGCTTCGGTGTGTTCTCCGTGTCGTGTGACTACCCTGCACAAGACATTGTAGTTGGTGGCTCTCTAGTGTTTGACAGCGAACTTTCACTTCCCATACCCGCCTTTTTTCCGGGTGGTGGGGAGAGCAATGTAAAAGCTTTACACAATTCTCGGGGGTGGAGCAGCCTCATGCTGTAAAGTAGCACGTCGAAAGTTGATAGCAATCATGGTGCCCTGTAGTCATGCGAGTGCCTTTTGACCAATAATTGAGCAGATCGCCAGTTGGCCATACTCCCTTAATAAACGAGAGTGGGAGAGTGGCCGTGCCAGCAACCTGAGGGTTCCGAGTTCAATCCCCACCTTCTACCAACTTCGTCACGTCTGTTGTGTCCTTGAGCAAGACACTTCACCCTTGCTCCTGATAGGTCGTGGTTAGGGCCTTGCATGGCAGCTCACGCCATCAGTGTGTGAATGTGTGTGTGAATGGGTGAATGTGGAAATAGTGTCAAAGCGCTTTGAGTACCTTTAAAGGGGAACATTATCACCAGACCTATGTAAGCGTCAATATATACCTTGATGTTGCAGAAAAAAGACCATATATTTTTTTAACCGATATCCGAACTCTAAATGGGTGAATTTTGGCGAATTAAACGCCTTTCTAATATTCGCTCTCGGAGCGATGACGTCACAACGTGGCGTCACATCGGGAAGCAATCCGCCATTTTCTCAAACACCGAGTCAAATCAGCTCTGTTATTTTCCGTTTTTTCGACTGTTTTCCGTACCTTGGAGACATCATGCCTCGTCGGTGTGTTGTGGGAGGGTGTAACAACACGAACAGGGACGGATTCAAGTTGCACCAGTGGCCCAAAGATGCGAAAGTGGCAAGAAATTGGACGTTTGTTCCGCACACTTTACCGACAAAGGCTATGCTACGACAGAGATGGCAATAATGTGTGGATATCCTGCGACACTCAAAGAAGATGCATTTCCAACGACAAAATCAAAGAAATCTGCCGCCAGACCCCCATTGAATCTGCCGGAGTGTGTGAGCAATTCAGGGACAAAGGACCTCGGTAGCACGGCAAGCAATGGCGGCAGTTTGTTCCCGCAGACGAGCGAGCTAAACCCCCTATCTACCCTAGCTTCCCTGGCCTGCTGACATCAACTCCAAAACTGGACAGATCAGCTTTCAGGAAAAGAGCGTGGATGAGGGTATGTCTACAGAATATATTAATTGATGAAAATTGGGCTGTCTGCACTCTCAAAGTGCATGTTGTTGCCAAATGTATTTCATATGCTGTAAACCTAGTTCATAGTTGTTAGTTTCCTTTAATGCCAAACAAACACATACCAATCGTTGGTTAGAAGGCGATCGCCGAATTCGTCCTCGCTTTCTCCTGTGTCGCTGGCTGTCGTGTCGTTTTCGTCGGTTTCGCTTGCATACGGTTCAAACCGATATGGCTCAATAGCTTCAGTTTCTTCTTCAATTTCGTTTTCGCTACCTGCCTCCACACTACAACCATCCGTTTCAATACATGCGTAATCTGTTGAATCGCTTAAGCCGCTGAAATCCGAGTCTGAATCCGAGCTAATGTCGCTATAGCTTGCTGTTCTTTCCGCCATGTTTGTTTGTGTTGGCTTCACTATGTGACGTCACAGGAAAATGGACGGGTGTTTATAACGATGGTTAAAATCAGGCACTTTGAAGCTTTTTTTAGGGATATTGCGTGATGGGTAAAATTTTGAAAAAAACTTCGAAAAATATAATAAGCCACTGGGAACTGATTTTTAATGGTTTTAACCCTTCTGAAATTGTGATAATGTTCCCCTTTAAGGTAGAAAAGCGCTGCACAAGTATAACCCATTTACCATTTACCATAACTCTGCAGCAAAATAACCAACAGTGCCTCGACTGGTTGCAGCGAGTAACGCACCCCATTTTGCCCCAATTTCTTGCAGGAACTCCCACCCTCATGTCACTGCACCCCACCCACTCTGCTGTCCTTGATTGACCAAGGATGACACATGACATAAGAGCATTAAAAGCATGTTGTCCTCCGTTTGACATCACAGTGCATGACAATACAACAAACAATTGCTGAAATTGGCCCAGTCCAATGACGTCCCACATCAAGAGAAGGCTTGCCGGTCCAAATAATGTTTGCACAGCTGCCAGGCAGCCACCACTTTCTGCACACTCCAACACTGGCATAGAAAAAGTGCTGACACCAAAGCACAACTTATGTAACATAACTCTATTAGGCCGTGCTGTAACAATGTTGGCGGCGCCTCCTCGACCCGAAGGTTGCATACGTTGCGCGGGCGAGGAACCTTATAAGAGCTCTCGTGATGAATGGGTGGGCGTGCCAGTTATAACAAACAGCATTTTAATCAGATAAAGTGTGCAGTCTCCTGCTCCTCCATGCATGACACCAAGCAGAGGCATGATCATCTGGAACATTCCTGTCTGCCGTTGAACCCTGACCTTCCAGATCAGGGAATACACTCCGCAGACAACAAACAAACATAAAATATGTGTTACAGCTACTATACGGTGAACCCTCCAACACATAAAACTCTTAAGCAGCACAAATATTCACAATGTCACCTCAGACCTGAGACCATGTGAGCATCTATAGGATTAAGGCTAAAAATGATTTGTCTTTGGCTTTTATGCCACACTGAGATAGAAGGCTATCAGTGACAGCAAGTGACAAGTATTAATATTCACACAACTAAAATGTAATGGTACTTTGTCTTGGCTATTCGGTACAATAGGGTTGGAGCGACCAAAAGTTTGCAGTGATAATATTGAAAGGACAGAATGTACCGTAAAATGAAAGTAAAAGTAGCCTCTGAAATGTTCCACATGCATTTGTCAGTTATTTTATGATACACCCGCCCCCCCAAGAAAGAAGAAAGGATTTTGCACCCCCTCCCACTCTCTGCCACGACAATAAATAGTATATTTGTCTGTAAAACGGTTTAAGTACACCACTGCATAACATTGTATCTTTAACATTTAAGTAAACAAAAAAGACAAACAAAATATAAATCAACTTACAACAAACAATAACTTTATGAACATTTTTTTTGAGCCTGTAACAGAAAATGTTTAAAGTGCATCAATTTACCTGAAATTAAGAGTAAAATCAATCTTTTTTTAAATTATAAAAAAATGTTGACCAAAATGAACCATTGCATACCGAAAAATGTATTTGAATAAACTCAATGAATAATACATTCACATTGATCAGAAGCACAATATATAAAACAGTTTAATCTACAAAACAAAAATCAACAGAACAATTTGTGCGGATTTTTTTTTTAATAAATAAAAATGAGAGTCAGGACTAATGGCTACAATGAGCACTTTGTGTAGTGCACTGCTTTTAGAAGCCTATAAAAAGGGTTTGAAGCATGATACTGATAAATCACAGGATTATTTTATTTAATTTTTTACTTTTTGTAGCTTTAATCAACATAATGCACCTTATTTTTACACTTGCTGACAGACACAAATAATTAACTCTTACTCATTATAAAACCTATTTTTTGTTGTGGAAAATGTGACCCTGGCCAGATTAATTAACTCCTTGTTATTTTCCTATGGGGAAATACTGTAAACTATGCGCTCTATTCTAGTGATTAGAAATGTTGCATCACACGGTTTGATTAAAGACTGAATAGAGGAGTCAAAGCTTAATGGAATGCTGGCCTTATTTTTGGGTTTACCTCTGACCCTGACAGTTTTGTTTTCTTTCTTTAGTTGCCTCCCCTGGAGAGGGATTAGCACCTTGGGCTAAACTGAAACTTGAGCTCCACTTGTCACATAAAGTGATAAAAAATGATATTACATGGTGGCCTGTAAAGTATATTTGTGTTAGGTATATGCGATATGTGCCACTTGGATGCCCTCCCCAAAAATTGTTTGTTTACTGAATGGAATAGCACTCTACTTTGCTGAAGCATCAAATAATTGTAAACTGGGCAAACTTTTGGGCCTATTATTACATTTTTTTAGTTGTTTTGAACATTGTAACCTGCACAAGAGGATGCATTAGTGTCGAGTTGCAAAGTACTGTTGTGTTTAAGCACCTCGCTTCGCTGCTGCAAACCAAACTTTGTGGGATGAGCGTCTACGCTCTGCACGGGTTGTGACAATGACGGGTGGTTAACGTGGTGAGTCATATCTCGTTTGCGGGTCGATACGGTTAGGTACAAATTTCCATGATGCACATGCACACAGAATGGCATGGTGGTGGCACACTGATGGGGTTACAAATGTACAAACATTTTAAACTAAGGATGGGTAACTGATAACATTTTTGGTGGCATGGAGAAGAGTACCAGGAACAATTTCCAACTAAACATTTACTATGTTATTAAAGCTCAAAATGATTGTGATGCTATTTTACATTAGCCTGTTAGTAGGGTTGTCCATCGGATGTTAGCATTAAACTAGCAGCATAAAACCCAACCTTAATCCTGTATGGTTGGATTGCTTTTTTTTCCAGTTTATACCAAACTATATAGTGGATTTCTAGGGATGTAACAATATTTTATATACCGCGGTGTTGTGGTTTCAAAATCCTCACACTAATATGTACTCTTGTCTTGTTCTGTATATTGTACAGTATTTTGTATTTCTATAGTGTTTTGTGTATTGTACAGAATTGCTTATTATTTTTATTGGATAGTAGTCTGTTTATTTCAATTGTTAGGTTTTTTTTCTTTATTGCCTGTTGTGCAATTTATTTTATTTTATTATTTATTTTTACCCCATATTTGTTCCCACTACCGCACCTTAAGTTGGAGTCCTTAATCTCGTTATATGCAAATATAATGACAATAAAGTCCATTCTATTCTATTCTATTCTAATGCAATAACTTGTTTTTTGTGGCGCTTTTGCAATGGCCAGTCTGAAAATAAACAAAATCTCACAAAATTCTCTGAGCAGTGCGGAACCGGCGAGGTTGGGGTGTGTAACGCTGTTAAGGAGAGAACAAGAAGAAGCATGCGGGAGAACTTTTTTTGCAGGATGTAAGAGGAATGTTTTATTTTTTCTGACATTTCCTTGAAATTTCATCATCATCTGTCCATAATGTTTTGAGTCATGTTGCTAACAAACAGACAAACCTTGGTAAAAACATAACCTCTTTGGCGAAGGTAATAAAGTCATCAAACCTCTTTGGCGGAGGTAATAAAGTATGCGTACTGCAAAGCAAAAGCACGCCAGCTTCATCTCGAGCGTTTCTAATTTGACACGGAGTCTGTCCCGGCACACTGCGTGGAGTGAAAGCGCCCGGTGGAAGCGCATACACTTGCAGTACAAGTAATATAAGAAGCTACTTGATAAACCATCACCCGGAAAAGATTTTTGAAGCCAGCGAGGCAAAACATCTATATGTGAGGTGTTTACATTATTAATAGTTAACAGTTTACTTTTCTGAGAAACAGCACTAATGTAAAAAAAAAAAAAAAAAAGTCTACTGCAAAGGACACTGCTTCTCAGAAAGTAAAAGTTGAACATTATTACTTATTATTTTACACTCTGACAATTCAAAGACACTCAACTGTATTTTTTCTATTTTTTTTGCTTGAAACAGTGGACGTTTCCGCACAATTCTTTGCACTTAAGAATATATGTTAGCGAGGGATGTCCGATAATGGCTTTTTGCCAAAATCCGATATTCCGATATTGTCCAACTCTTTAATTACCGATACTGATATCAACCGATACCGATATCAACCGATATATGCAGTTGTGGAATTAACACATTATTATGCCTAATTTGGACAACCAGGTATGGTGAAGATAAGGTACTTTTTTTTTAAATTAATAAAATAAGATGAATAAATTAAAAACATTTTCTTAAATAAAAAACAAAGTAAAACAATATAAAAACAGTTACATAGAAACTAGTAACTAATGAAAATTAGTAAAATTAACTGTTAAAGGTTAGTACTATTAGTGGACCAGCAGCACGCACAATCATGTGTGCTTACGGACTGTATCCCTTGCAGACTGTATTGATATATATTAGCCTGGGAACGCCTCGGGATCTCCCGGGAAGAGCTGGACTAAGTGGCTGGGGAGAGGGAAGTCTGGGCTTCCCTGCTTAGGCTGCTACCCCCGCGACCCGACCTCGGATAAGCGGAAGAAGACGGATGGACCCTTTTGTGTGAATGAGTGTGAATGAGGGAGGTTTTTTGGGTTGGTGCACTAATTGTAAGTGTATCTTGTGTTTTTTATGTTGATTTAATAATTTTAAAAAAATAAATAAATAAAATTTAAAAAACGATACCGATAATAAAAAAATCGATACCGATAATTTCCGATATTACATTTTAACGCATTTATCGGCCGATATTATCGAACATCTCTAATGTTAGCAGTAATAAATATGATTAGAACATATGAGCATTATGTCTGTTTTCAATTATAGTAAATGTGTTTATCCGAAACATTCCTGCCACTTCCTTTTACACACTATGGCATTTTTACCAAGCCGTTATTATTGCACTATCCTTATTATTGCACTATCCTTTATCTGCTTAATTTTCCAGTAACTTCATTGTAGAGACTATCAATAAACCATCTCAAGTTGGAAGTTTTTCTCATTTATGATTTAAAGAAATGTTTACCGATCTCGGTAAGCCCCGCCCATGATCAGCCGCCACAAACAGAAACCGGTTGTGGGAAAATTAAAAATAATCGATTTTTATAGCCATATTCTATTTTAATTAAATCAATTTTATTTCAGTTTTATTTATTTGCAAATTTTGCAGTTGCTTTACAGTGACAATTTGAAAAATGTTACACAAAACATTGCCGGCAACAGTTTTGACACTGGTATAGTACCGCAATACTAATGAATCATAATCGGTACTATACCGCCTCTAAAAAATTATGTGTAATAGAATGATAAATGACACAATGTTACTGCATACGTCAGCAGACTACCGTATTTTTCGGACTATAAGTCGCAGTTTTTTTCATAGTTTGGCCGGGCTCCAGTGCGATTTATATATGTTTTTTTCCTTCTTTATTATGCATTTTTGGCAGGTGCGATTTATACTGCGGTGCGACTTATACTCCGAAAAATACGGTAATTAGGAGTCTTTGTTTGTTTACTTAGTACTAAAACACAAGTTGTCGAGTCACTATTTTATTTAAAGACAAAATTGCAATAAGAAACATATGTTTAATGTACCCTAAGATTTTTTTGTTAAAATAAAGCCAATAATGCCATTTTTTGTGGTCCCTTTATTTAGAAAAGTATCGAAAAGAACCGAAAAGCATCAAAATGCATTTCGGTACCGATACCAAAAAATTGGTATCAGGACAACACTAGTGTGTACTAATTTTTGCATATTTTCCTATAGGAAAATAAAATATGTGCGCTGCTTTTTTGAGTTAACCTGTTGTTGACTTTACAGTTGTGACAGTTACAATTATGTACGACAGCTCATATTTTGATATGTATAATTAATTTCATTTGTATTTTGTTTTAATCGGACGCCACCTTGTTCTATCAACCACAAACTAGTTGACTGATTCACAAGCGCCCCTGCTGGATGAAGACAGGTTGTGCAATAATTTTGCGTCAATTTATCGGAAGTGCGATTAATCAACAATCCCTTTCACACAATCGATTCATTGTTTACATATTGATTATGTTTTGTGCTCGTCAATCCCTAATCCAAACACCCAAAATTACTAAGAAAAAAATAAAATAAATGGAACCCACATATCTTAAAAGCCAGCTGACAACACTTGCGGTCTTCCCCTGAATCGAAGTAAGCCAAGAGGTTCCAAGCAAGCAGGGTCAGCAGTGAGGCAAGTCTCAATTCTGCACATTCATCAGTGAAGAGGAGAGAAGAAGGGGGGGCAAGAGAGGACCAGGGGCTTTGGTGATGGAGGGGATTGCTTGCCGTGCTCATGTGCTGACAGCAGCCTTGGCGGGGGTAGGGGGGGGGTGTCAAGGATGAGATGCACGGACTGAAAGTGTTGAGATTGTATCCTGTTAATTGAATAATTGTGGAGCGAAGACTTTGCTGCACAATGTCATGCGAAACAACACAGTGAAGACGGCGTCAACGTTAGCAGGTGGTGTTCACAGCCAAGACTCGTAAATCTACGTCTGACAACATGAACAAACTTGCTGGAGGAAAGTTTTCAACTGAAGTCATTTGAAAAGGTTCAGCACAGCCACCTTGGGCCGCATGGTGGCTTAGAGCAGTGTTTTTCAACCACTGTGCCGCGGTGAGATGTTGTCTGGTGTGCCGTGGGGAATTATGCAACTTCGCCTAATTAATCCAAAAAATATTTAGTGCAAATCAATAATTATAATCTGCAAATAATGTGCCGTTCATTAGTGTCTGCGCTGAAGAAACTCAAGTATATATAGATGACAGCATGACTCATTCATTCATCGACCATAATGTGCAATAAAATATTACTTATTGCCTCAAGTATTATAAATAAATAAATAAATGGGTTGTACTTGTATAGCGCTTTTCTACCTTCAAGGTACTCAAAGCGCTTTGACACTACTTCCACAGTTACCCATTCACACACACATTCACACACTGATGGAGGGAGCTGCCATGCAAGGCGCTAACCAGCACCCATCAGGAGCAAGGGTGAAGTGTCTTGCTCAGGACACAACGGACATGACGAAGTTGGTACTAAGTGGGGATTGAACCAGGGATCCTTGAGTTGCGCACGGCCACTATCCCACTGCGCCACGCCGTCCCAATAAAACATCACTTACAATACAATGTCTGCTATTATAAGGATGCCGATTTATAGAATCTTGTTAAATTCCCGTTTAGATGAAGAATGACTCATTATCCTGCGAAGGGTGTTGGAACCAAGGAAATTTCCGTGTCTTTCTCGCAATTTCCGGGTCTAAATTGGCTGTCAAAGTGCACCAATTTGTCGGCTTACGTCTTATTCAGCACTTTGGCTACCCCTGTGGTGAATTTTAAATGTGTTTTATAAATAAAGTTGATTTGATTTGATATTCTACAATATATTTCCACGAGCTCTGACGCGAGTACAATATTCCGCACCTTAGATTCTTCAAATAGATGAGAACATGACTCATTCATTCATCGACCCCAAACCATTTGCACTAAAAAAGATTCCTTACTTGCGATTGTTTTTTTCAACGATGCCAATAGTTTCCAATATACTGCATACTAGTTTCTTTATAAAGATGACAGCATGATGTATTCATTCATCAACTCTATAATGTAGTTGTACTAAAAAAAAAATACTAAAACATTTTGTGCAACGTTGCCTTTAAATGGATTCCTTTGTAATTAAGTCACACCATCACTAGTTTGAATGCTAACTTGTTGCACTACAAATACAGTTCTCCCTGTATTTTAAAGCAAAGACATGACTCATTCATTCATCAACCACAATCTATTTGCACCACAAAAATCTCTTGTGGCAACAACTATTTTTCAAGTAACTGTCATTAGTTTTTTCAATAATGCTAACGTTTTCCAATATACTGCTCAATAGTTAGTATATATAGATGACAGCATGACTCGATCATTCATCGACCATAATGTGCAATAACAAATATTACTTATTGCCTCAAGTATTGTTGTTCGGGTAATTGCAATTTGTTTGTTTTTTCCCAATAATGCTAACGTTTTCCAATAAACTGCACCCTAGTTTCTTCATTTATATGACAGCATGATTCATTCATTCATTCATCAAACCAAAAAAAAACATTTGCTCATTGTTTAAGTCCCATCATCATTAATTTGAATGCTAAATGTTTGCACTAAAGTACGGAGCACCCTTTTTAAAGAGATGACAGCATGACTCATTTATTCATCAACCCCAAACCATTTGCACTCAAAATAATCCTTTATTGTGTCAAATGTTGTTCAAGTATTTCCGATTTTCAATAATGCTAATCATTTTTAATATACTGCATTCTAGGTTTTTTTTAAATACATGATGGCATGATTCATTCATTCATCAACTCTTAATTAATTTGTACAAAATAATTGTACTAAAACACTTTTGTGCAAAGTTGCCTTTATTTGGATTCCTTTGTAATTAAGTCAAACCATCACTCATTTCAATAATAATGTGCTCGGAAGGGTAACCATGTAATACTCCATGTCAGTAGGTGGCAGCAGGTAGTTAATGTGTCAGACATGTCAAATATTGTGCAATTTGAATGAATAATTCTAATTTATATTCCTTTGTAATCAAGTCCCACCATCACTAGTTACAATGTTAACTTTTCCCATTACAGTATAGTGCACTCTGTTTTTAAAGCGACAACATGATTCATTCATTCATCAACCCCAATCTATTGCACTGAAAAAAATTGCTTATTGTTTCAGATCTTGTGCATTTATTGCCTTTAATTAGATTGTTTTGTAGCTAAGTTCCACCATCACTAGTTCTAATGCTAACTTCCCCCCAGTATAGGGCACCCTGTTGTTGTTTTTAATAAGATATGACTGCATGATTCATTCAGTCATCCTCCACAATACTGTCAGACATGTCCAATATTGTGCAATTTTAATGAATACTTAGAATTTATATTTAGATTCCTTTGTACATCACTAGTTCTAATGCTAACCTTTCCCATTACAGTCTAGTGCACCCTGTTTTTAAAGAGACAACATGATTAATTCATTCATTTTATCAACGCCAATATATTTGCACTGAAATAAATTGCTTATTGTTTCAGATCTTGTGCAACTATAGCCTTTAATTAGATTGCTTTGTAGTTAGGTTCCACCATCACTAGTTCTAATGCAAACTTTCCTCCAGTATAAGGCACTCTGCTTTTTATAAGAGATGACTGCATGATTCATTCAGTCATCCACCACAATATTGTCAGACATGTCAAATATTGTGCAATTGTAATTAATAATTATAATTTATATTCCTTTGTAATCAAGTCCCCCCATCACTAGTTCGAATGCTAACCTTTCCCAGTACAGTATAGTGCACTCTGTTTTTAAAGAGACAACATGATTCATTCATTCACTCATCAACCCCAATATATTGAACTGAAAAAAAATTGCTTATTGTTTCAGATCTTGTGCAACTATTGCCTTTAATTAGATTGCTTTGTAGTTTGGTTCCACCATCACTAGTTCTAATGCTAACTTTCCTCCAGTATAAGGCACCCTGCTTTTTATAAGAGATGACTGCATGATTCATTCAGTCATCCACCACAATATTGTCAGACATGTAAAATATTGTGCAATTTGAATAAAAATCATAATGTATATTCCTTTGTAATCAAGTCCCACCATCACTAGTTACATTGCTAACGTTTCCTATTACAGTATAGTGCACTCTGTTTTTAAAGAGATAACATGATTCATTCATTCACTCATCAACCCCAATGTATTGCACTGAAAACAAATGCTTATTGTTTCAGATCTTGTGCAACTATTGCCTTTAATTACATTGCTTTGTGGCTAAGTTCCACCATCACTAGTTCTAATGCTAACCGTTCCCATTACAACATAGTGCACCATGTTTTTAAAGAGACAATATGATTTATTCATTCACTCATCAACCCCAATTTATTGCACTGAAAAAAATGCTTATTGTTTCAGATCTTGTGCAACTATTGCCTTTAATTAGATTGCTTTGTAGTCAAGTTCCACCATCACTAGTTCTAATGCTAACTTTCCTCCAGTATAGGGCACCCTGTTTTTTTAAAGAGATGACTGCATGATTCTTTTAGTCATCCTCCACAATACTGTCAGACATGTCCAATATTGTGCAATTTTAATGAATACTTAGAATATATATTTAGATTCCTTTGTACATCACTAGTTCTAATGCTAACCTTTCCCATTACAGTCTAGTGCACCCTGTTTTTAAAGAGACAACATGATTCATTCATTCATTTTATCAACCCCAATATATTTGCACTGAAATAAATTGCTTATTGTTTCAGATCCTGTGCAACTATTGCCTTTAATTGGATTGCTTTGTAGCCAAGTTCCACCATCACTAGTTCTAATGCTAACTTTCCCCTAGTATAAGGCACCATGTTTTGTTTTTTGAAGAGATTCAGCATGATTCATTCAGTCATCCACCACAATATTGTCAGACATGTCAAATACTGTGCATTGTAATTAATAATTATAATTTATATTCCTTTGTAATCAAGTCCCACCATCATTAGTTCTCATGCTAACTTTCCCCTAGTACACTGTTTTTTAAGACATGACCGCATGATTCATTCAGTCATCCACATGTCAAACATTGCTGTTAAAATGCAATTACACAGCATGTAAGGAGATGCATGACCACTCCTAATAATAGCAATGCCAACTTTTGCCACTACTGCAGATGGTTTCTTTCAGCAGATGCCAGCGTGATTGCTTCATTCAGTCATAAAGCAGCTTCTCCTTTCATTGCATCACAATCAAAGCCTGTGGCGTGATTGTATTTCCCCCCCTCAAGTGTTGTCCCACATTGAGCAACCGTTGACAGTGAAATATGTCCACGGCGCGAGAACAACGTGGTGTAGCACTTGTAAGGACATCAAAGTTGAAAAGGTCCACTCACCGTCCATCTTTTCCGCCTTTATGATTGTCAACGTCGGCTTCATATCGACAGCTGCCGTCATGATCATCAGAGCAGTGCGCCGCTTTCCGACCACTTCTGTCTGTTTCTTCTCCTAAGTCTCCCTCGCTAAAAGTCGGCCCCAATTTCTGCTTTCTTTCTGTCACTTCCCAACTTGGCTTTTCTTTCCCTCTCGGCCGGCAGACACACACACACTCCCTCTTTTCCTCCTTTCTCACACACACTCACTCCTTCCGTCCCTGGCGAGGGAGGGGGCGTTGCATTGACAGAGCGACTACAGCTGAGGGGGGCGGTGCTTAGCGGGGTTGGACGGTAGGGGGCGGAGGAGGAGGAGGCGGGGGTTGCGTGCCGGTTGATTCACAATTCAATTACGAGCGCACACAAACACACACACACACACACACACACACACACACACACACACACACACACACACACACACACACACACACACACACACACATGTTCAAAAAGCCCTACAACGTCATCAAGCAGTTTACACGTTCCCGAAAATGATGTAAAAGATGTTTCATAGGGGTGTAAAAAAAGAAGGATATGGAAAAGTACTATTTCCATTATATAAAAGTGCAACAGGCATTTCATTATGGAATAATCTTCATTTAAATATTAGGACTATTCCCAGTAAAAAAAAAAGGAAAGTCATCTTTCATGTTATCAGTTTGAGAATGTTTTTTTTCTCTTTCCCTTTTTCCTTTCTTTTATTGTAACTGGATTTGTGTATGTTCTGTAACTGGATCTGTGTACTGTTATTTTTGTATCATTTTGAGATATTTATTTTTATTTTCCTTTTTCCTTTATTTTATTTGTAATTGGATTTGCGTATGTTCTGTAACTGGATCTGTGTACTGTTATTTTTGTATTACTTTGAGAATTTTATTTTTATTTTCCTTTTATTTGTAACTGGATTTGCATATGTTCTGTAACTGGATCTGTGTACTGTTATTTTTGTATTATTTTGAGAATTTTCTTTTTCTTTTTTTCTTTTGTTTCTTTTATTTGTAATTGGATTTGCGTATGTTCTGTAACTGGATCTTTGTACTGTTATTTTTGTATTATTTTGAGAATTTTATTTTTATTTTCCTTTTATTTGTAACTGGATTTGCATATGCTCTGTAACTGTATCTGTGTACTGTTATTTTTGTATTATTTTGAGAATTTTATTTTTATTTTCCTTTTTCCTTTCTTTTATTTGTAACTGGATTTGTGTATGTTCTGTAACTGGATCTGTGTACTGTTATTTTTGTATTATTTTGAGAATTTTCTTTATCTTTTCCTTTTTCCTTTCTTTTATTTGTAATTGGATTTGCGTATGTTCTGTAACTGGATCTGTGTACTGTTATTTTTGTATTATTTTGCGAATTGTATTTTTATTTTCCTTTTTCCTTTTATTTGTAACTGGATTTGCGTATGCTCTGTAACTGTATCTGTGTCCTATTATTTTTGTATTATTTTGAGAATTTTTTTGTATCTTTTCCTTTTTCCTTTCTTTTATTTGTAATTGGATTTGCGTATGTTTTGTAACTGGATCTGTGTATTATTATTTTACTTTTGAACTTTTGAAAAGTTGTCTATCTGTGTTGGCCCTGCGATGAGGTGGCGACTTATCCAGGGTGTTTATTGATTGATTGATTGATTGATTGATTGAAACTTTTATGAGTAGATTGCACAGTACAGTACATATTCCGTACAATTGACCACTAAATGGTAACACCCGAATACGTTTTTCAACTTGTTTAAGTCGGGGTGCACGTTAATCAATTCATGGTACCCCGCCTTCTGCTCAAATGCAGCTGAGATAGGCTCCAGCACCCCCCGCGACCCCAAAAAGGGACAAGCGGTAGAAAATGGATGGATGGAAAAGGACCCCAGGAAGACTAGCCTGGCGTTTGTGCGTCGGATAATGGGGATCCTCAATAAACAATCAACTGCATTACTTAAATAGCATTTAAATGTATATATTTTTGATTTCTACACTTTTTCAGATCACACTTCTACAAACACACACAAATGTTCAAAAAGCCCGGAAACGTCATCATCCAATTTACACATGTCCAAAAAATGATGTTAAATATGTTTTATAAGGGTGTTAAAAAGAAAGATGGAAAAAGTATCATTTCCGTAGAACATTTATATCATGTGCTGTCATCTGTGTCAGTAGAAATGTTCACATTTCAGCCTAAAATAATTCCACTTCCAACTAGAGAAAACATGTTGCGGTAAATTGTGTATGATTTTTCCATTTTACACATGGAAAAATGGAAAAATGTTTGTACCATTTCGGTGGTTTTGCCTGATTTTTTAATAAAATTACTTTTATCATAACCGCCAACTGGTGGACAGACACCTTTAAACATACTTATTTTGACACTAAATATATGAAATTATATATAAATTATGAAATTATTACAACTACGGTTGTTGTCCAAGAAAACAGCTAATAAATCAATCAGAAGTTACTCACATGTTACTCAGAACTTGGGAAGTTTTTTCACGGAACATTTACATACTCTTACTCAAGTAATTATTTAGATGACTACTTTTTACTTTTACTTGAGTCATAAAGTAACAGTGTACTCTTGTTTGAGTACAATTTCTGGCTACTACTCTACCCTAGTCCTGCATTTAATTCCCTTATGTAAAAGTGCAACTACATTATCTAAATAACATTTAAATATGCACTTTTTGTATTTTCAAATTTCTTCAGATCACAGTAACTCGCTACTCTGTTACATTTAAGTAACATTTTGGATAATGCGTACTTGTCAGAGTAGATTTCAATGCAACATACTTTTTACTTTTATTCGAGTATTTTTTGTGAAAAGGAAACCCTACTTTTACCCCGGACTCGAAAAGAACCGGAAAGTATCGAAATATATTTTAAAGTTAAAGTTAAAGTACCAATGATTGTCATTTTGATACCGGTACCAAAATATTAAAGTTAGTTAAAGTACCACTAATAGTCACACACGCTAGGTGTGGTGAAATTACCCTCTGCATTTGACCCATCCCCTTGTTCCACCGCCTGGGAGGTGAGGGGAGCAGTAAGCAGCAGTGGTGGCCGCGCTCGGGAATCATTTTGGTGATTTAACCCCAATTATAGCTGAATGCCAAGCAGGGAGGTAATGGGCCCCAATTTTATATTCTTTGGTATGACTCGGCCGGGGTTTGAACTCACGACCTACCGATCTCAGGGCGGACACTCTAACCACAACGCAATGGAAAAAGTATAATTTCCGTAACTCGCTACTCTGTTACATTTTAGTAACTTTTTGGATAAATTGTACTTGTCAGAGTAGATTTTAATGCAACATACTTTTTACTTTTACTCGAGTATTTTTGTGAAAAAAAACCCCTACTTTTACCCCGAACTCGAAAAGAACCGAAAAGTATCGAAATACATTTTGGTACTGGTACTCTATACCCGAGTCCTGCATTTTAATTCCCTTACGTAAAAGTACAACTACATTATCTAAATAACATTTAAATATGCACTTTTTATGTTTTCAAATTTCTTCAGATCACAGTTCTAAGTTTTCTAAGATGTATAGGTGTTAAAATCAAGTGTACAAACCCCCAAAAATTTAACTTTTTCTTTGTCCATTGTATTTTTTGCTCTATTTCCCCCCACTTTGCTTTTTGTAATAGATAACTTTTCATCAATGTTGATATAAATCAATACTTCCTGTCAGTATGTATTTGTGTAAGCTAACTCCTGAAAATGTGTGAAAACATGTGTTCCTACTGTGTTACCAGTGCCATTTTTTTTTTTTTTTGACAAATTCAACACAAGGTAGTCAGCGGTGTCAGGTTAGACTGACTTGGAATTTCTCACACAGCTCTGCAAAACACCCACTGTAACTTTAGGGTGCCTCGACGAATCGTCACCGAATTTGGTACACACTTTTAGAGGGACTGACGAGCACTTGTGTGTAAAGTTTAAGCAAAACTGGTTAAAAAACATGGCCGCAGTCAAGCAAAACTGGTGGGATTTAGCAACCAATTGCCCACAAGTCATTGTTTTTTTTTGTCAAACAATTGTAAACTAATGAAGATATCTGTATTACATGCATGATAGCATGTCTTACAGAGAATTACAAACACAAACTAAAGGGGTGCCAAAAATGTAATCTACGTAAGTAAGTTTATATAAGTTTACATTAGGGATGTAACGATAAACAGTATGAATGATAACCGTGGTAAAACTCTCGACAGTTCGTATTACCGTTTTAAATTATACTGATCGAAAATCGGTGAGTGGTAACTGCATTTTGATAAACTCACAGAAGGACCGGCGTTAGCTCGCTAGCTTAAATACTAACATGAAAACAAGAGACATTAGCGCCTTTCCTCATTAAGAAACGACATACCCCAATCTAAAGTTGTATGAACAAACTACTGTCTGAGGAACTGAGCTATTCAGTTGTCAACATTGAACCTAAAAGCTGTGCTCTCTTACAAAACAAAGTGACCGTTCGACACTCGGAGGAACATAACACATAGAGTTGTTTTTATGGTGCGTTCAAGGACCACTGGATAGAGTAGGGAACTACAACGCCAGCCAGTGAACCATTAGAAACACAAAAAATGCAAAATAGTGGTCTTTCTAACAGGGCATCTATGTCATGATCCGTGGTCCGGATCATGTTTGGTTATGTTCTGTTAGTTTTGGACTCGATTAGTTCCTGTTTTTGTGCACACTTGTTTGTTTTAGTTACCATGGTTACTTATTATTTCCACCTGTCTCTGATTAGTGTTCGCCCGCTCACCTGCTTCCCGAGCACTAATCAGAGGCATTATTTAAGCCTGCCTTTGCCGGTCAGTCGGCCTGGCGTCATTGTTTGCTTCATGCAACCTGCTTACGTAAGTTTTGTTTGTTCATGCCACAGTTAGTGAGTATTCCTTGTCCATAGTCCATGCTAAATTGTAGCATTAGCTTCGAGTGCGACTTGTTTTCCGTTTTTTTTACTATTTTGATATTTTGAGGAATAAATCATGTTCCTACCTGCACGCTTTGTCCGGAGTGATCCGTCTGCATCCCGGGAGTAAGCTGCGAAAACCCCGTCGTTACAATCTACTTATGTTTGTTATTTAAAAATATGAAGATTTCAGTGTGAGTACTTTTCAACATTTTCTCGAGAGTAAGGATAACCGAGATATGAAATGTTCATATTGTTGATTTTATTGAACATGTGGTTTATTTTATGTATTTTAGGGGTACACAAAATAATCCATTCCCTTCCGAATGTCAATTCTTATTTATCCCTTATTTAAATCGATTCAATATTTTGAAGAAGCGATTTAAAAAATAAAAATACCTTTTTTGAAATACGTCCACACACGTAAGTAGCCGAAAGAAGTAATATTTGTTATTTTTTGCACCAAATAATCGATAATCAATCACTGAATCGAATCATAAGTTGCAAGATTCCCATCTGTGACGTAGTCAGATGCAAACTGCAGACTTGGTGTCAGGGTGACTGTGCAAACATACCTGAGCCATACCTTATTTTGTATGCTAATTGTGATGACTAATACTATAATTGCTGCATGATTAACAAGCACTACAGTAAATAACGGGACTATGCAATCGTAAAGGCGCTAAAAGAAGAAATAAAGGTAATCAAATAAGGGGGGAAAATAAACTTATTTTATTTAATTTTTTTTCTAGGAATACTAGCAGAAACGTGACTGGTGGTTGGTTTAAAGAGAAAAAAAAGACGTATTAATAATTGATACTGATCTCACTGTGAATAATCAAAAAGTGTTCAAATTCTGGGTTGTTGTTGTTGTTATCTTGAGAAATCAGGAACAAAGAGTCTTCCTGGAAATCTAGCTGCTAAAAAAAACAGAGGTTTGAGCCAAGCACGAGTATTCAGAAAGTGAAAGATTACAGGACGTAACGTCATTATCTCCGCACTGGAGGAACAATATTCTCCTCACAACCAGCGCAGTAGACATCTTTGTTTTTAAACATTTGTTAAAAAAAATAAAAATGGCGGTGCTATGCAAAACACACACATGTCCACTGCAAAGGACGTTGGCTCTCAGGAGGTTACGGGAACATTCATATTGTTCCCATCCCACATGGTCGTCATCATCGAGCTTGTTTTTTAAAGGCATCATGGCAAACGTCAATAGGGGCGGGCGGGCGCTGTTTGCTAGCGTGCATTCCTAAATGGAGATGGAGGCAGACAAACCGCCCTGGGGTATTGATCACGTATGGATCATCAAAGCTGCGCTACTTCACCGCTTCCATTAGCGAGCCTGTGGCTCAGGTTTCACTGGCCAGATAGGAGCCTCGTTTGGGAAAGGAGGAGGCTGCGGTTGGAGGAGGGACACGCTGCCTCATCGCAGCGAGGTGGGGGCGGGGGGGGGGGTGCACGGCGGCACTTCATATCAGTCAGTCCGTCCTTCTGAGTGGACGTCTTTGTTTTCTGTTAATGAACTCCCTCGTAGCTGTTCTTAAAAGGAGCGGCCTGCGTTCTTTGGAGCCTCGGGGTGCCCATTAGAGTTTTTAATGGCGTGGCTGACTAATACCTGGGCTGGTCCCACAGAATGCTCGAGCAGCCTCTCTCTATAGCAGGGGTGTCCAAACTTTTTCCACTGAGGGCCGCACACTGAAAAATCAAAGCAAGTGGGGGCCATTTTGATATTTTTTTAATCTCAAAAACCAATACAATATATGTATAAACAAATATACATTTAGGCCTCCACTCAGGCTTGATCCAAAGGGTTTTGGTCAAAAAAATAATAACATTGTGTCATTATTCAGTATTATTATTTGTATTATTATTTAAGTTTTGAATCTCTAGATCAGGGGTCGGGAACCCTTTTGGCTGAGAGAGCCATGAAAGCCAAATATTTTAAAATATATATCCGTGAGAGCCATATAATATTTTTTTTAACAATGAATACAACTAATGTGTGCATCTCTAAGAAAGACCAACATTTTTAGAGTATAATAAGTCTCTTATTATTTTTTAATAGCATTGTTATTCTGATGCTAACCAATAATAAATAAAATACTTCTTACCTTTGATGCGACTTCTTGAACAGGTGCGGTAGAAAACGGATGGATGGATTAAAATGCATGAGAATGTTTTATATTTTGAACGTTATTTTTAACACTGTGATTACCAGCGGCATTATTCATTACTTATCGTGTTAAGCAATGTCAGCTAAGATTTATCTGAGAGCCAGATGCAGTCATCAAAAGAGCCACATCTGGCGCAAGAGCCATAGGTTCCCTACCCCTGCTCTAGATCAACATTAGGTCTATCTGTCAATATAACGTTTTTAAAGATTTAAGTTGTATTCTCTTTTTGTCAAAAAAAAACGAGTTTATTTATGGAAAAAACACAAAATATGCAATATTTTCACCCAATAACATTTTTAAGTGGAATATTTGAGATTATATAATAATTGGAGCCTTAAAAGGGTGAATAACTCATAACACCATTGATTGTAATCCATTATTATTTTTTTAGCAATGACACTTAAAAACAAATCACACTAAAATGATTGGGGATCCAAAAGGGTCCTACTCAGTAAAGTGTTAAAAAATAAGTTGTAATTTTTTTTTTTTTACTGTTTACTTTTAACACAATAATCTCGAGATCAACTTCAGATCTATCCGTCAATTATAAGTTGTATTGTTGTTTATGTTTTTTGTTTGTTCGTTTTAGGCCCTTATTTAAAAAAAAAACAGCTCAGCAAACACAAAATATGCAACATTTTCCCCAAACAATATCTCAAAGTGGAACATTTAATGGTCAATAATTCATCATTCATTATTATTTTTCAAAGAAAGAAACAGCCTGCATGGCAGCTTTGTGTTATTAAAGTAAACATTGCAACATCTTCTTGTTACATTTCACCTGTTTGCTCTTTTATAACACTTTTTATGTTTTTAATTTTTTTCAATCGTATTTTTAAAATGTGCCGTGGGGCTGTTAAAAAATAACCCGCGGGCCGCAAATGGCCCCCAGGTCGCACTTTGGACACCCCGGCTCTATAGCAAGCATATCTTCTTTATACGAAGCCAGTTTACAACAGTCATTCGGTTTTCATTGAGCTAACTCAAAATCTCAAATAAAATGAATTAAAATCAATTTAATTGGTGCTCGCCCCCGTAAAAACAACAACATTTTAACATATAACATGTCTTTTAAAAATAAAAACTAACTTTTAGATCATAAATATTGTATAAAAACAAGTAGTTTTATGAAGCAATGTAATAACAATGAACAGTATTTACGTTAGACCAGGGGAGTGAAACGTACAGCCCGAGGGCCGGATCAGGCCCACAAGCAAGTTTTATCAGGCCCGCGGGATTGGTTTGCTAAGTATAGAAATTAACCTGAAATTTTTGAATGAAGGAAACAGCTGTTCTAATTGTGTCCACTGGATGTCGCTATAGCAATTATTTGTATCTTTGTAGACGATGCTACATATGTACAAAACGTTAGTACATCAGTCAAGGAAAATGATGACCTAAGTGGTCACACCACAACAAGGCGTCTTGTAATATTGGCACAGATTAGAAATATTACGTATCTAATGACTATGCTGATAAATCCCGCAAGAGATTTGGTTTCCAATCGCATAATCCAGGTGTGTTAGTCCGAATTTTCGAATTCCATGGGTTGTAGGAGTCATATTTAGAGCCAAACTATTTGAGAAATCGGACTAATTTAGTGCATGGACACGTACCGAATTAAATGTGAATGTGGGGGGGCGTGGCATGCGGACCTGCAGAGACGCGGGGTGTGTCAGGATCGGCTTCGAGATTAGTGACAGGTACGTAGATGACACAGCTGTGAGTGTTTGTCTGATCACCCGTCGCTCTGTTAAAGGCAGCGGTCGGGAAAGAGAGCAGGTTTTTGGTGGTGGAGAAACTTAAACATGGTTGAAAAGCACCCTTTATTGAAAAATAAATCATTGCTCGCAAAGATGAACACGGCTGTAATGTCCATCATTGGTGGTCCAGAGAACCCGGAGGGGCAAGACCTCCACAGTGAACTACTTGGTATAACGTCCCGCTGTAGCGTTCCAAACAGTACCATGAACCAGTCACAAACAGTACCATTAAACAGTACCATCATACAGTATCATCAAACAGTCACAAACAGTACCATCATACAGTACCATCATACAGTCACAAACAGTACCATCATACAGTACCATCATACAGTCACAAACAGTACCATCATACAGTACAATCAAACAGTACCATCATACAATCACAAACAGTACCATCATACAGTCACAAACGGTACCATCATACAGTCACAAACAGTACCATCATACAGTACCCACAAACAGTCCTAAACAGTACCATCAAACAGTACCATCATAGAGTACCATCAAACAGTCACAAACAGTGCAATCAAACAGTACCATCATACAGTACCATCAAACAGTACAGTAAAGCAGTACAATCATACAGTACCATCATGACTAATGATCTATTGCTAACGATGGATTCTGATGCGTCATCTATGTTGCTGCTTCTTGATCTTAGCGCTGCTTTCGATACCGTCGATCATAATATTTTATTAGAGCGTATCAAAACACGTATTGGTAAGTCAGACTTAGTTTTGTCGTGGTTTAACTCTTATCTTACTGACAGGATGCAATGCGTCTCCCATAATAATGTGACCTCGGACTATGTTAAGGTAACGTGCGGAGTTCCTCAGGGTTCGGTTCTTGGCCCTGCACTCTTTAGTATTTACATGCTGCCGCTAGGCGACATCATACGCAAATACGGTGTTAGCTTTCTTTGCTATGCTGATGACACCCAACTCTACATGCCCCTACAGCTGACCAACACGCCGGATTGTAGTCAGCTGGAGGCGTGTCTTAATGAAATTAAACAATGGATGTCCGCTAACTTCTTGCAACTCAACGCCAAGAAAACGGAAATGCTGATTATCGGTCCTGCTAAACACCGACATTTATTTAATAATACCACCTTAACATTTGACAACCAAACAATTACACAAGGCGAATCAGTAAAGAATCTGGGTATTATTTTCGACCCAACTCTCTCCTTTGAGTCACACATTAAGAGTGTTACTAAAACGGCCTTCTTTCATCTCCGTAATATCGCTAAAATGTGTTCTATTTTATCCACTAGCGACGCGGAGATCATTATTCATGCGTTCGTTACGTCTCGTCTCGACTACTGTAACGTATTATTTTCGGGTCTCCCTATGTCTAGCATTAAGACTACAATTGGTACAAAATGCGGCTGCTAGACTTTTGACAAGAACAAGAAAGTTTGATCATATTACGCCTATACTGGCTCACCTGCACTGGCTTCCTGTGCACTTAAGATGTGACTTTAAGGTTTTACTACTTACGTATAAAATACTACACGGTCTAGCTCCGTCCTATCTTGTCGATTGCATTGTACCATATGTCCCGGCAAGAAATCTGCGTTCAAAGAACTCCGGCTTATTAGTGATTCCCAGAGCCCAAAAAAAGTCTGCGGGCTATAGAGCGTTTTCTATTCGGGCTCCAGTACTATGGAATGCCCTCCCGGTAACAATTAGAGATGCTACCTCAGTAGAAGCATTTAAGTCCCATCTTAAAACTCATTTGTATACTCTAGCCTTTAAATAGCCCCCCTGTTAGACCAGTTGATCTGCCGTTTCTTTTCTTTTCTCCTCTGCTCCCCTTTTCCTTGTGGAGGGGGGGGGGGGGCACAGGTCCGGTGGCCATGGATGAAGTGCTGGCTGTCCAGAGTCGGGACCCGGGGTGGACCGCTCGCCTGTGCATCGGCTGGGAACATCTCTGCGCTGCTGACTCGTCTCCGCTTGGGATGGTGTCCTGCTGGCCCCACTATGGACTGGACTCTTACTATTATGTTGGATCCACTATAGACTGGACTCTCACAATATTATGTCAGACCCACTCGACATCCATTGCTTTCGGTCTCCCCTAGAGGGGGGGGGGTTACCCACATATGCGGTCCTCTCCAAGGTTTCTCATAGTCATTCACATCGACGTCCCACTGGGGTGAGTTTTTCCTTGCCCTTATGTGGGCTTTGTACCGAGGATGTCGTTGTGGCTTGTGCAGCCCTTTGAGACACTTGTGATTTAGGGCTATATAAATAAACATTGATTGATGATTGATTGATCATGTAGTACCATCAAACAGTCACAAACAGTACCATCACAGAGTACCATCACACAGTCACACACAATGCCATCAAACAGTCGCAAACAGTACAATCAAACAGTACCATCATACAGTACCATCAAACAGTACAATAAAGCAGTACAATCAAACAGTACCATCATGCAATACCATCAAACAGTGCTATCATACAGTACCATCAAACAGTACCATCATACAATACCATCAAACAGTACCATCAAACAGTGCTATCATACGGTACCATCAAACAGTACCATCATACAGTACCATCAAACAGTACCATCAAACAGTACCATAATACAGTACCATCAAACAGCACCATCATACAGTACCATCAAACAGTCACAAACAGTACCATCAAACAGTACCATTATACAGTACCATAAAGTCGTATGGCTTAATGGCAGCAACAACCGTCTTTGACTGTTGGTATTATGAATATTGTGTACGTGATAAATGTGAAGCCGGCTGTGACAAAACAAACGTTGTTGGAAGATGTTGCTTCACTTCCTGCGTGGACAAAGCGATTGTTAATTGTCTTCCAGTCCTATAAATAACATGCAAAGTGAACTAGCGGTGCAATTGAGGCCAGCGGAACAAGTGAGATTAGATTTCAACGTCTTCACCTCCAAAAAGGCCGTTGCCATGGTTTTAACATTCAACTGGCTTATTGCAGCCTAGCGTGGCGAGCTGATGCAGCAATTTCCCCTGCTGGCTGGTACGTCTATGATGTCACGTAAAACACCTGCTCCTCTCTTCACACTTTTATGGAAGCTTATTGAATTGGAGGCAATGCTCACAGCTGACATTTTCAAATTGTTTATGTTATGTGCGCTTCTTTTTCTCCATCAATACCTTTTGAATGTGAGCTGATACTTAGTCAAAATAAAAGTGCTTGATAATTTGCAGCATCAATTTTTTTGTATTATTGTTACTTATGTTCTGTTATATTATGTCTTGATTAGTGGTAACTGTCTTCTCATAAAAAGACAACGTTATCCTGTAAATGTTTGACCTAGTTCTTGAAAAAGTTAGATATTCTCATAAAATGATGTTATTCTAATTCGGTCGAAATGTTTTATTTAAATCTTTTTTTCCAATAAAATGGAAACTGTCCTGCAAATGTTTGACACTTTTAAATGTAAAATGACTTAGTTTTCCTTTTCCTTAATTTTCTAAAAATTAACAGTACAATTTTTTACTTAATTGCAGAAAATATATGCATTTTTTTAGTAAAATAATGAAATTATCCTTTTTTTTATTTCATTCACATAAATATTTTTTAAGATTGTCCTTGAAAAATGCGAACTTTATTCCTGTAAAATCACAATGTTACATTGCACATTTTTTTTTACCTTATTCTAAAGAAATCTGACTTTTTTTTCTTTGTGTAATAACATTATTCTCAATTTGTTTTGGTCTTAGTCTCATAAATTTACAACTAAATACAACTTCTTTTTTTACTGTTTTTCTTTAGTTTTTTAATTGTTGTAAAATAAATGAATAAAAACCAACTTTTCTGTCGCTATATTCAGCTTTTTTCCACTCTTTTTATGATCTGATATTATTATTTAATCATAAATACATCATCAAGCTATTTTTTTAAAACTTTTTTCTTCTGAAATAATGACATTCGCCTCTTTTTTACACTTATAGAGTCATCCTGCAATGTTCTTTAATTACTCTTTAAAAAAAAGATATATTCTCATAAAAATAAAATTTTATTCTGCAATATTTTAACTTTCGTCTAAAATTTTAATTTTTTTTTTCCCTTGCAAAATGAAATCGTTCTGAATTCTAGTTTTGCTTTATTCTCGAAAAAATAAAACTTTTTATTTTTTAAAATGCAACTTTATTCTACAAATTGATGTTTTTTGGGGCAAAATAATGACATTATTCTCGCATTCCTATTGACGTAATTCTAGTAAAATGATGATTAATTTTCGGTAAACCAAACATTTTTTTTCAAAATAACGCGACAAGCTAATGCAGCAGTTGCCCCTCCTGCTTGGCACATGTGTGTCTGCAGCACGTCTATAATCCCCACGTGGAACACCTGCTCTTTTTTTTAACCACACTTTTCTCAAAGCTAATTGAATTTGAAGTGGCCATGCACACGGTGGCCAACTTCACAGCATTAGAAGAATTCTGCTTGCTTAAAGAGGAACTGCACTTTTTGCCTTTCATTCACAATCCTCATTTTTCTTTTTTGTATGCATTTTAAATAGCAAATTGATCAAAAGTCTGCTTACAATGGAACCCATGGGTGCCACTTTGTTCTGCCTATAAAGCCCTTAAAAAACATCCAAACACTTCCATTAATGTTTTACAAACATGATGTAAGTATATATGTAATGTAGTAACGGGTACATTAATAATAACATTTAATATTTACGTATTTTGATCATTTTAAACATATGCAGGGCATTAATTTAAAAAACGCATCACAACAGTTGCTCTTTTCTTTTCAACATCACTGATTATTACTCACTGCAGACTTTACAAGAGCCAACAAACATAATAAAACATCCCTTACTGTACAACGTCTGCTGTCATTAGACTGCTGGGATATTTGTATGTTCCCTTTTAGATGAAGAATGACTCATAATCCTCACAAAGAAAGTCTTTCGGCTGTCAAAGTGTACAAACATGTCGGATTACGTCCTCATCCTTCTACTATCCAGGTGAGGTGCATTGTTTATGATCTACAATACAGTTTGACGAGCAAGGAAACAAGGGAGCAGCTGATCAGTCGATCATGTCAACATTGGCAAACAAGCTTGTGATCAAGTTGCCGCTATAAATAGTTGGTCTGCATTAGCGTAAGAAATAACAATATCACTAATACTTGGTTAATATTCCAAATCACAAAATGTAAATGAAGTATTGTTGACACTTTTAGAATGGTTATTTATTGCGTTTTATGGCGAGAGCTACCATTTACGGAGCCCCTAAAGGGACATGGATGTTTTGCGAGATCTCGCAATACTTTTCGCGAGAATTCGCAAAAGTTTTTTTTTCCTATGTCAGTCGGAAGTGAAACAGACACAGCGATGGAGGAGCGGGAGCCTACCCATCATCTGTGCTCTGTTGTGGGACCATAATACGATTTGATGTCTTTATATGTTAGGCCACTACTAAAATAAGTAGATGTCAAACTACTTCCTTAACGTAAATGACCGCCATAACCACAACACCAGGGGGAGCTCCACTAACCACGTTAAACCCAGATTCCGATCTAACAAAGGTCTTAACTCATTCTCTTTCTATGCCACATCAATGTGGAATGCGCTCCCAACAGGTGTAAAAGAAAGGACATCTCTATCCTCCTTCAAAACCGCACTAAAAGAACACCTGCAGGCAACTTCAACCGTAAACTAACAAACTTCCTTTCACATCATACCTCTTCGGATTGTAATTAATAAAATGTAAATAATCTAATGTAGATACTTATTCTTATTTTCTCTGATCTCTATCTCTATGTCCACTACTTGATGTACATATCCTACCAAGTCAGTCCTACACTGTTTCAATGTCCATTTCTCGGATGATGCAATTGTTAATGACTGAAGTGTTGATATCAACCAAACCTAACCCCCCCGGATTGTAAATAATGTAAACAATTCAATGTATATACTCTGATGATTATCTTGTGTGATGACTGTATTATGATGATAGTGTATATCTGTATCATGAATCAATTTAAGTGGACCCCGACTTAAACAAGTTGAAAAACTTATTCGGGTGTTACCATTTAATGGTCAATTGTACGGAATATATACTGCACTGTGCAATCTACAAATAAAAGTCTCAATCAATCAATCAATGTCCTCATGTCTTTCATGATTGTGAACGATAGGCACAATTCCCCCCCAAAAAAGTGCGGTTCCCCTTTTTGCTTAAGTTAAAGTTAAAGAAGCACGTGCTTCTTTTTCTGCATGGATATTTTTCCAATGTGAGGCGATGGCTGGGGCAAAATGAAAAATCAATGTGTGTGTGTGACAATGGGCGCAGTGTGTGAATAGACGGTGTTTAGCATGCAATCAATCAGTCACTCATTCTGAGGCCCAGATGGGTGACACACACACACACACACACACACACTTCCAGAGGGTGCAGACAGTGAACCAGTAAAACAGTAGGATCTTTGTGATGGCTGTCTAGTGGCTCAGTGGCAGCTCCATGAGTGCTTCATGTTGTCAGAAGGTGCCACAGGCTGCATGCCCCCCTGCTGAGATCTAAGGCTAAGCTGGCAGACCAGCAGCATATCTTAAAAGTCTGTTTATTTGTGTCTTGTGTGCATCTTTCCCTTGTGCCTCACATTCCACACTCTGCCGTGTGTGTGTGTGTGTGTGTGTGTGTGTGTGTGTGTGTGTGTGTGTGTGTGTGTGTGTGTGTGAGAGTAGTGTATAAGTGCAGTGGGAAAGCAGAGGAGCCCCCCTGCAAAAAAAGCCTTTTCTGAACAATTAGCTCCGCTAAAAAGGACATCTCTCCCTCCATTAGCGGCACCACGTGCCCCCCATCACTCCATTGTGCAGATAATTCAATTATCCCCACCCCCCCGCCGAGCCTTTTTGCCTCCCAGACCTCCCCCTCGCCTCGTCTTGCCCTCCCAGCCCGTAATGTTGCCGACATGCTCTCAGATAAAGCCGTGCTGCAGCAGCTGAGGGGAAAATGCGTCAGTCTAATTTGCTTGGCGGTGAATGAATGAATGAATGACTGAATGAATGTCAACGTCGGAGGGAGGAGTCACGCTCAACACAAGCCTTTTTACCCCAACTCTTTCACTTCTTCTTTTTTTTTTTAAACATCACACTTTTTACACCTTTTTAAATATATATATTTATATTTTTTTAGAAGTGATTGTCAAACTGTGGTACAGGGCTCCATCTAGTGCAGGGGTATCAAACGGATCAGGCCCGCGAACAGGTTTTACCTGGCCCGCCGGATGAACTATAAAAATTTAACTGAAATTTTATAATGAAAGAAACCGCTGTTCTAAATGTGTCCACTGGATGTCGCAATAGCAATTCTTTGTATCTTTGTAGATCAGTGTTTTTCAACCACACTAGTGTGCTGTGAGATACAGTCTGGTGTGCCGTGGGAGATGATCTAATTTCCCCTATTTGGGTTAAAAATGTTTTTTTGCAAAGCAGTAATTGTAGTCTGCAAATGATGTGTTGTTGTTGAGTGTCGGTGCTGTCTAGAGCTCGGCAGAGTAACCGTCTAATACTCTTCCATGTCAGTAGGTGGCAGCAGGTAGCTAATTGCTTTGTAGATGTCAGAAACAGCGGGAGGCAGCGTGCAGGTAAAAAGGTGTCTAATGCTTAAACCAAAAATAAACAAAAGGTGAGTGCCCCTAAGAAAAGGCATTGAAGCTTAGGGAAGGCTATGCAGAACGAAACTAAAACTTAACTGGCTACAAAGTAAACAAAAACATAATGCTGGATGACAGCAAAGACTTACTGTGGAGCAAAGACCGCGTCCACAAAGTACATCCGAACATGACATGACAATCAACAATGTCCCCACAAAGAAAGATAAAAACAACTAAAATCTTCTTGATTGCTAAAACAAAGTAGATGCGGGAAACATCGCTCAAAGGAAGACATGAAACTGCTATAGGAAAATATCAAAAAAGAGAAAAAGCCATTAAAATCGGAGCGCAAAACAAGAACTAAAACACTACACACAGGAAAACAGCAAAAAAATCCAAATAAGTCAGGGTGTGACCTGACAGGTGGTGACAGTACACCTACTTTGAGACAAGAGCTGTATTGATGCATGCTTGGTTATGCTTTAAAGTCATACCCAACAATTGTGACAACGACTTTTTACTGTCAACTGAGTTTACTTTTTTAATGATTTCTGCTGGTGGTGTGCCTCCGGATTTTTTCAACGCAAAAAATGTGCCTTGGCTCAAAAAAGGTTGAAAAACACTGTTGTAGATGATGCTACGAATGTACAAAAGTTAGTACATCATTTGATTAAAATGATCAAACTACATAAATAACAAACTGTAATTTGATTTTGATATCACTTTTTTATCTTGATAGATTGAAAATTAACACCAATGAGTTGACTGATGAACATCATCACATAATGTATTCAGAAAATATAAATAACGACAAATAAAGTATATATATTATTAACCGCAACAGGTAATTGTAAAAAAACAAAAACAAAACAAAAAACATTTTGATTTGTACATTTTCAGAATGTGCTTGTTCTATTTTTAAACAATCCGAAGTTGTCTTTATTTTTAAGTTATCGTGCCGTGATTTTACCAGTCCAGCTCACTTGGGAGTAGATTTTTCTCCATGTGGCCCCCCCATCTAAAATGAGTTTGACACCCTTGATCTTGTGGCACACTAAAGATTAAAGCACAGTGTTTTATTTCAATAAGTCCAAACACAGTGTTACTGTTCAAAACTGTGTGTAATGTTACAGTGGCCAAAAATATTGTTAAATAAAACCTCTGCCTTGTTTTTAAAGTATACTTAGGCCTACTACGCTACTGTACTTTTATGTTGGTCATTATGGTGGTACTTAACTTAACTTAACCAGGTGTTTTCTGAGGTGCTACTTGGTGATAAAAACACCAAGTAGACATAGGCATAACAGTACTGTATAACGCCAACAGGAGGATTGCTATGCTATGCTGTGATGTACAGTAATAAGCAGCCATATGTTCCATTTTCCACTGCAAGATCAGTGTATTATTTACATTTTGGAAGTTTTACAAGATGTGTATTTACTATGATATTCAGGTATGAACAATATTTGCTATAAATATGAACAATAAACAAAAAGACTACATTGACAACTACAATTCAGTTCAATCTAGAGATGTTCAATAATGGCTTTTTTTGCCGATATCCGATATTTCGATATTGTTCAACTCTTAATTACCGATTCCGATATCAACTGATACCGATATATACAGTCGTGGAATTAACACATTATAATGCCTAATTTTGTTGTGATGCCCCGCTGGATGCATTAAACAATGTAACAAGGTTTTCCAAAATAAATCAACTCAAGTTATGGAAAAAAATGCCAACATGGCACTGCCATATTTATTATTATTTTTTTTTTTTTTTTAACATGCCTCAAAACAGCAGTTTGGAATTTGGGACATGCTCTCCCTGAGAGAGGTTGGGGGGGCGGGGTTGAGGTGGGGGTCGCGAGGTAGCGGTAGGTCTATATTGTAGCGTCCCGGAAGAGTTAGTGCTGCAAGGGGTTCTGGGTATTTGTTCTGTTGTGTTTATGTTGTGTTACGGTGCGGATGTTCTCCCGAAATGTGTTTGTCATTCTTGTTTGGTGTGGGTTCACAGTGTGGCGCATATTTGTAACAGTGTTAAAGTTGTTTATACGGCCACCCTCAGTGGGACCTGTATGGCTGTTGACCAAGTATGTATTGCATTCACTTGTGTGTGTGAAAAGCCGTAAATATTAGGTGATTGGGCCGGCACGCAAAGGCAGTGCCTTTAAGGTTTATTGGCACTCTGTACTTCTCCCTACGTCCGTGTACCACTCCGTACAGGGGCGTTTTAAAAAGTCATACATTTTACTTTTCGAAACCGATACCAATAATTTCCGATATTACATTTTAAAGCATTTATCGGCCGATAATATTGACAGTCCGATATCGGACATCTCTAGTTCAATCCAATATGTGCAATGTGTTTATATTCCAGGTCATGTCCAAAGTGTATATGAAAAAAACATGACCAAAGGGAAAATAAAAGTGTTTGATCACAGTGAAGCCGGTTCAAAACTGCTATGCCACTTTGGTATTAATTGCAAAAGTAAATAAAACACAATAAATGGGCAAAAACGACACAAAATCAATGTTTTTATTTAGAGATTTTACCTTTAGGGAAAAGGTTCGGCTGCAATATCAACTGAAATAGTATGGTTGTTTTAGAAATACGGTCGTAAATCTGTCATGATTACTGTGTTTGAAGCGATGCTAAATTAGGAATTAGCTCTATGGGCTTTTGAATGGAGACTGCCAAACTGAACTAAAACTATTACTAAGGACAGTTTAAGCCAGGGGTGTCAAATGTACGGCCCGCGGCCCGGCTCAGGCCCGCAAACAGGTTTTATCCACCCCGCGGGATGATTTTGCTAAGTATAAAAATGAGCCGACATTTTTGAATGAAAGAAACTGCTGCTCTAAATGTGTCCACTAGATGTCACAATAGCAATTATTTGCATCTTTGTAGATGATGCTACATATGTAAAAAAAAAAACAAAAAAAACATGATGTTAGTGCACCAGTCGAGGAAAATGATAATTTGATTTTGATATAATTATTTTATCTTGATATATTGAACATTAACACCAATGAGTTGACTGATGAACATTATCACATCATTTATTCAGAAAGTAAAAATAACAAGTAAAGATAGAATACAGTCTAAGAGGAAACAACAAATTATATTTGCCTACATTTAGAACAACTTTAAAATCAATGTGCATTTCAGTGCGTGGAGTCACTCTGTGGAACAACTACAGGGGACGAGTTAAAAACCTGTTCTAACATGATTCAATTTAAAAGACTGTTTAAAAAAGAAGTACTGAAGAAGTACGAGGAGGAAAGAGAGTGATGACCTCAGCACAGAGCGATGGGAGAGAGGTGTATGGTCAGGGAGTGTTTGGCCTGTGTGTGTGTGTATGTAAGCGAGTGTGTGTGTGTGTGTGTGTGTGTGTGTGTGTGTGTGTATGTGTGTGTGTGTTTTGTCTCGTCTTGTCTCGTCTCATACTAACAGTGGTACTATTGTATTGTTAGTGTACAGGAGCTTTTCTTGTTTTTGTTTGTATAGTATTGTTCTTGTATTATATTGTTTATGTTAAATGTGGAATGAGTGAGAGGGGTTGGGATGTTATAAGCATCTGCTTCATCCAACCCCTTTTCAAGCCTTGCATAAATGTCTCTGCCAAAATGTAAAAAAAAAAAAGTGTGTTGTTGTACTGTGCAGGTTTGAAATAAATACTTCAATTCAATACTATTAACTGCAACACATAAGTGTAAAAGAAAAAACAACATTATGGTTTGTACATTTTCAGAATGTGCTTGTTCTATTTTCAAACAAAGAAAACAATCTGAAGTTGTCTTTATTTTTAAGCTATCGTGCCGTGATTTTACCAGTCCGGCCCACTTGGGAGTAGATTTTTCTCCATGTGGCCCCCCCATCTAAAATAAGTTTGACACCCCTGGTTTAAGCAGAGAAAAACTATAGTTGTACACATGACGTCGACCACGGTGATAATCAGCTACGGATGTGACCTTTCGCCATAATGGTGGGACCCCCACTCTGGTCATTGTGGCCCTAAACAGCTGCATCGTGTTCATGCCAGGGGCCGGTCCTTATAACACCCCCACAAACTACTTCCAGTCATGTGTAACTCTACTACTCCTCAACCCTTGCACACCAAAATGTGAAAATGTGTTCCTACTGTGTTGCTATTATTTTTATCTAAAATACACACCACACGGTGGCGCTCCAATTAAACCCCAATGACTTGTCAAGACATTGTAGCGCTTCACGCTGCTCGCATGATGCCATTATTTCTTCCTTCATTGTGGTTTTCAGTACAACATGTTCTTCAGTGGTGAGCAATTAGTCATGGTGTTATCCAAGAGGAACTGACAAACACTTCCCCCAAATGAACCACACAGAGATCTCGCAAAGGGAAGTCAACAACTTTGCCAAAAAGCTGACGGTGTCATGACACGTCAACACTAATAAGCCGTACACTTATTCATGTACATGACTTTTTAATGTAGGTTTTTATTTCCATCGTTATATTGATTGTTCACTATCATGTTAAAGTCTTTAAATGTTTCTGTGGTTTTGTTATTAGGTTGTTTTTTTTTACAAGTAGTCTGGGAGAAATTACATTCCTCCCGCCTCATGTAAGAGAGCATGGTCTAAGGCTCTTTTTCCTGTAATATTATGCCTTGATTCTGTTATAAGCATAATTTTCCTGTTAAATTTGTAATTTTACATTTTTAAATGGTGATTTTTTTTAATAATAAAATTCTTCTCGAATACTGACTTTATTTCCATAAAATTGTGACAATTTTCCTCATACAATGACCGTAATTTTTGTATATTCTCCGGATAAGATAGTAAATACTTTTATTTATCCCACAATTGTTGCAGTGCAGGTTTTTACATACAGTAACAGAAGTAAGGCTTAATGAAAAATTTATAAATAAATAAATACTACATATTACTCACAAATACTATAAATAACTATAAATAGAAGATTAAAAAAAAAACATTATGACATTATGGATGTCAACTTGGTCAACATCCTTCTGTCAGCCGCCTTCTAAGTACTGTTTAGTGGGCAGCCTAGGACGGAGTCAGCTCACTTAATCACTTTATTATGTCTGTTCCTGTCTCTGACCGTGCTGCCAAGCAAACGACGGCATAGAACATCGCAGAAGCCACCACTGTGTCGTAAAAAGTGTGCAGTAATGACCCACACACCCCAAAGGACCCCGATCTCCTCAAGAGGTGACTTTGACCATTCGTGTACACAGCGTTTAAATTGTGAGTCCAGTCCAGTTTCTTGTTGAGGTGAACACCCAGGTATTTATGAAATTATAATTATTTTTTTGTAAAATTCTGATATCATTTTACATTTTAATTTATTCTTATAATTCATTTAACTCTTTAAAGTTTATTTTTACAGATGTTGATGAAATAATGACATTTATTTTGCAAATGTATTCCAATGGCAAAATGAATTATGGCGTGGTTTGGTCTCTTTAAAATACAAATTTTACATTTTATAATGATGACTTAATGCTCATATATTACTTTAAAAAAAAAATCTGGTCCTTGGAATTTTCCGAATGCATACTTGCAAACATTCAAACTTTGTTTTCCCTTAATTGTTATCAAAATTACTTTATCTAATTAAATTATTATTATAAAATGGTGACCATTACAATTGTTGTCGATACAATCATCATATTTTTCTTGCTAAAGTCTTTCAATATTCCGTCAAAATGAATTATGACTCGGCAAGTTTGTTCTCATTAAATCACATCTTTTTTTTTTGGAAAATTAAGAATTTATTCTCGCGAAATTTCAAAATTCAGTCTTTTCATTGCAATTTTAGGAATGTATTTTTGCAAACAGTTGGGTTTTTTTCTTGAGAAAATAGCAACATTTTCTCTCAAATATAGTTACTAAAATCTTGCAAAATAATTTTTGAAATAGGTGTATAATATTCCGTCAAAATCAATTGTGACTTGGCAAGTTTGTTTTCAATAAATTAAAACTTATTACATTTGAAAATGATGCCTTTATATTTGCACATTTAAAACATTCTAGCTTTTTCCTGAGATTTTTACCTATTTCTTACACTTTTTTAAATGATTTTTATCTTATTTTTGTAAAAAACTAAATTCAAAATCTTGTAAAATTTTGATTTAAGCCTGGAATTTTTTCTTTATCCTAAAATGGTGAGTTCTTTTTGTATAATTTTACTGTCACAATTGTTGTTGATACAATCACATTTTCTTGCTAAAGCATTTCAGTATTCCATCAACAGGAATTATGACTTAGCAAGTTTGTTCTTTTTTTTTTTTTTTTAATTAGGAATTTATTGTTGCAAATTGTATTGCAATTTTAGGAATGTGTTTTTGCAAACAGTTTTAAAAAAATCCTGAGAAAACAGAAACATTTTTCTCTCAAATATTTCTAACTAATTCTTGTCAAAAAACAAATAAAATAAAATAAAAAGTTTTAAAAAGGTGTAAAATGGTCCATCAAAATCAATTGTAACTTGGCAAATTAGTTTTTAATAAATTACAAGTACATTAGAAAATGACGGCTTTATATTTGCACATTTAAAAAAATCTAGCTTTTTTCCTGAAATTGTTACATTTTTCTTGCACTTTTTAAAACTGTTTCTTTTTACCTTATTTTGTAAAGAAAAAATGAATGAAATATTTTTTTAATTTTATATAGTTTAATTTAATCCTGAATTTTTTAATTTATTTCAAAATAATGACTTTTTTCTGTAGAATTATATTGCCACCATTTTTTTAAACTTTTTATCAATCGTGATATTTTCCTTCTTCATTTTCATTCATTTACGACTTGTTGCTTGCATAATTTTGAGCGTGTTCTAATAAAATTCCGACCTTTTATTCCCCGGTAAAATTATGACATTATTCTTGCAACGTATTCTCGCAACGTTACAATTTTTTCCCCTAGAAAATGTTTGTACTTTATTCTTGCAAAATTCAGAGTTTATCCTGGCAATTTTTTTCTCTCGTAAAACCAGGAGTGTTTTGTAAAATGTTAACAATATTCTTTAAATTCCATTAATTTCCACCATGTTGTATGAAATACTGTACATCATAGGTATAATCATATAACAGCAGTGCCATTGTCCTCCTAAAGATTAACTTTTAGTAAGACACAACTTGCAACAAGTGTGTAGGGGCTAGCACCTGTGACCTCTGACCTGCGATAACCCAGTGGAAATGTGGGAGCACGCGCACATTCCTCCGCTGTTGTCTGCGGCTTTTCCGTGTTTCCACTCTTGTTTTGTTTTATTGTTGCAGGAGGGTGGAGGAAGTGTGCGCCGGCCTGATTAGCATCACTGCTTCCTCCTTTCCCATAACCCCCACCGAGACCCCCGCGGGCCCCGCTGTTTACTTGCAGGGATAAAAAATGGGCCTGCGCCCGTGTGGACGTGCACCTCGTTATAGTCCCAAGACCCTCCCTCCGCCCTCGCCGTGTTCCCCCGTAGTTCTCCACTCAGCCTCTTTTCTCCCACCGCCACACATCCTCGCTCCTGTGACTTATCCTTCCTCGCTGCTCAAACGCCATTACGACCCCCCGCCCCCCCTTTTGCAAGTGTCCAGCTGTCAGCTCACATCAAATAAAAAGGAGGCCAATGGTCCCCGAGTGCCAGATCACAGCTGTGTGTACTAAATGGACGTTACACTGAGTGCTAAAGAGTTAATGTGTGTGTGTGTGTGTGTGTGTGTGTGTGTGTGTGTGTGTGTGTGTGTGTGTGTGTGTGTGTGTGTGTGTGTGTGTGTGTGTGTGTGTGTGTGTGTGTGTGTGTGCGTGTGTGTGTGTGTGCTTTGCTGAATGGGAGGATGCTGTAATGCAATACTCACCAGAGTGCATGGTGGGAATTTAATGAATGAAAAAGTGTGTGTGTGTGTGTGTGTTTTGTTGAGTGTGGGTCTGGATTACAATGACGCACATTTGAATCAAACACAGCAGTGACAGTTTGTACAAGAAACACACACTGTCACATTCTGTCGTGGGAGTGTGTTAGTAAACATGGCCATAGCGTGCGTGCGTGTGTGTGTGTGTGTGTGTGTGTCGTGTAACATCTGTATTCTCTCTCATACATTCAACATGTCACTTGGACCACACGCTCTTTTTTTGCCTTTTGAAACAACACATTTTTTCTCATAAGTACAATGTCATACTTTTTTTTAACTTAATTTCATAAAATGATGACCAGAATTACTTTCTTCCCAAAACATGATTTTTGTCAAATCAGGATTCAACTTGTTTTAAATTGCGTTTCCCACCTCATAGCTACAACTTTATCAGATTTTTTTCCACCATACAATTACATTTTTTTTTCATCATAAAATTATAGCAATATTCCAAAACAATTATTGACATTACATTAAATTATGATTTAACACTGGCTTTTTTATTTATTTTACTTTTCAATTTTATCGTAGCAAATTCAGAGTTTATTTGAATAAAAACAAAAATATTTATGACATTATTTTTAGCAACTTTATTTTTCGAAATGTTATATTTTTCTTGTGCAGATACAAGATATAGGAAGATGACAATATTTTAAGAAATAATCTGAAAAACAATTCTCTTTTTTTAAACTTAATTTTCTGTCCAAAAGTTGCTCAACATTTTTTTTCCAAAAATTGCCAGAAAATGTAATTTTTTCTTATAAAATAGTGAAATTTTCATAATTCTTCTGGGTTTTTTCTGTTTGTTTTTATTCCTATTAATTTACAATTTATTTACAATAGCTACAACTTTATCAGATTTAAAAAATAAAAATTCTAATTTTACTTTATTCTTTTTTTAAATAAAATTATAATTTAACTCTAGCAATTTTACATTTTACTTTATTCTATTTTTACATAATACAATTTTATGATAACACACTTTTGGGTTTATTTTAATTTTAAAAAAAAGCATGTTTTCACATTGAAATATGACAATATCTTAGCAAAATAAACAGACTTTATTCCGGAAAAATTATCACGTTTTCTCGTAAAAGTGGTCCAACATTTTTTTTTCTTTCTTTTTAATATTTTAACATGAAAAATATTTCTGTACAGTTTACAAGAACTTTATTCTCGTAAAATGACAAATGTATTTTCGTAAAATTCGATATATTTTACTCTAAAATAATGACATTATTGTCATATTTTTTTACTTGGTCGGAAATAAAGAACAATCCAAATACTGATCATATTTTTTTTTTTTTCTTTTTTTTTTTGTCAGAAAGTTGTCAGTTTATGCTCAAATTATGTTGATAAAAAATTCTCATAAAAGTTTTTAATTTTCTTCATAAAATAGTGACATTCTCATATTTCTTTACACATTTATTTTCATGATATAGTTTTGCAAACTTTTTTTATATTTTGTCTCTCATTGGATGATAATATTTTAGCAAAACTATTTCAGAAAAAAATATAACTTTATAGTAAAAATTACAAATATATTGATTGTAAAATTACATATTTTCTACTATAAATACCATACATTTTGTTAGATTTTTTCAAAGTCTAAAAAACGATCATTTTACCATGAATTTGTCCTTAATTCATGCACAATATTTTTGACATTTTCATAAAATGTTGGTATTTCCCCTCATAAATTAATGACATATTTTTTTTACACTTTTTAAAAAACTTTTGTAAAGTTGTTTGTACAACTTTTGTTCCTATGAAATTACAATTGTGTTAGTTAAAAGTAGGATTATTTTCAAGTAGTATATACTTTAATGACCACATGAAGCTGCACATGAGGATGGTTGGGAACGTTCAGGCGTGTTTTATTGTTGCGGACGGCCGCTGTCCCGTGCCCTGGACCCTCTAACGTGGAGGAAATGTGCACCAAAAGCAAAAAATGTTGAACATTGTTTTCTGGTTTATTATCAGAGATGAGTCAAGGCCTTGAGACGAAGCCAAAAAGAGGTTTAGCACCGTGTGGACAAGCACTAAATGTCTCCAACAACATCTCCAGGTGGCCTAGAAAGCTCTTTAAACTGTGCTGGTGATAGGATTTAGGAGCAGGATGAGAAAAAAAAAGAAAAAAGGGGGGAGGTCATTGCTGGGTCATTTTTTTCCACTTATCAATGTTTATGTCAACGGTTTAGCGCTGGGAGCGATGAAGTGAGGCTGCAAAGAAGTGTGTCTGTGGCAACAAAGCAGCAAATCCCATCAAATCCTCGCTCCCTCACACACGACAAACACTCCGACCTCCTCCGCCTCTCTAGAGACCAAACGAGAGGCTTGGGAAAAAGATGGCCGCCCTTTACCCCCTCGTACGGTCGCCCTCCCCTTAGCGTCGCGTACCTCCTGCGTCCACAGCCGAGGGAGGTGACGGGAGAAAGCGGCCCTCCGCGGCTCCTGTGGAGTGCGAAGCGGCCTGACCGCATCAATCACGCGTGAGGACGACAAGAGGCGATGGAAAGAATGTTCGCCTTTAAAATTAAACGACAAGAAGTAGAAAAGACGGAGGAGACGAGCTGGGAAAACAGGGGGGTTATCGTCAGCATCAGCAACACAACAAGTTTTGTATCACTCGGCCATGTTTTTCCCGAAAGAACAATCCACCATTGTGCTATGCTGCTCTTTTACAACACAACAACAAAGTCTGAATTTTACCAAAAGAACATTAAAAAAAATAAATAAATACAAATGAAGTCAGATAATTATAGAAAAAAATAAGCCCTAAATATAACTAATGTTAAAAATATACATAAAAAATAGAGATGTCTGATAAATGCGTTAAAATGTAATATCGGAAATTATCGGTATCGTTTTTTTTATTATCGGTATCGTTTTTTTGGGGTTTTTTTTTATTAAATCAACATAAAAAACACAAGATACACTTACAATTAGTGCACCAACCCAAAAAACCTCCCTCCCCCATTTACACTCATTTACACTCATTCACACAAAAGGGTTGTTTCTTTCTGTTATTAATATTCTGGTTCCTACTTTATATATCAATATATATCACTATAGTCTGCAAGGGATACAGTCCGTAAGCACACATGATTGTGCGTGCTGCTGGTCCACTAATAACACTAAAGTTTAACAGTTACTTTTACTAATTTTCATTAATTACTAGTTTTTATGTAACTGTTTTTATATTGTTTTACTTTCTTTTTTATTCAAGAAAATGTTTTTAATTTATTTATCTTTTTTTTTTTTTTTAAAGTACCTTATCTTCACCATACCTGGTTGTCCAAATTAGGCATAATAATGTGTTAATTCCACGACTGTATATATCGGTTGATATCGGTATCGGTTGATATCAGTATCGGTAATTAAAGAGTTGGACAATATCGGAATATCGGCAAAAAGCCATTATCGGACCTCCCTAATAAAAAATATAGACATTTATTGTTTAATATTTTTATTTTTTTTAAATATTATAGGGATAAACTTTTATAGGGAAGAACAGCAAAAAAAAATACAAAAAATCTGTCATAATTTCACAATTTTTAGACTAAAGTTTTAGTGAGAGAGAAAAAAGTGATAATTTTACAGAAAATATAGTCGTATATTTTCCGAGGACAAAATGTTGGCGAAAAAGTTGTGATTTCCTGACACTTAATTTGTAGTTTTAACAAATATATAAGAATAAGAAATGCAATTTTACGAGTGGAGCCAAAATATTAAGAGAAAAATATATATTTAAAGTTTCAGTAAATCAAGTTTCAAACCACAAATTAAAATGCATATTTTACAAAAATATAAATAAGTAATAATACAAAAAAATACTTATTACGAGGGGAAAAAAATCTTGATTTTCCAACAAATAAAGTAATACATTTTCCCAAATGTATTTTATTTTATATTATGAGAATAAAGTAGTAATTTTACAAGGAAGAACTATTTCAACGTTTTCTTCAAATAATGCCAGAAAATAAGAATAAAGCATATACACGAAAGAACACAAAATTGTACAATAAATTACCATTAAAAACAATCTTATGAGTAAAGTCTAAACAATACGGTAAAAAAAACATTGTAACTAAATGAAAGTTTTCGTAATCAAGTTGCAAAACCCACACATTAAAGTGTAAATTTTACTAGAATAAACCTTTAATATAACTATACAACTTCACAAGGAAGAAGTCTACATTTTCTGAAAATAATACCAGAATAAAGAGAATAAAGCGTTTCCATGAAAGCACACATCATTTTACAAGTAAAAGTACCATGAAAACAATTTTACAAGTCAAAATATTATGATATTGACTTTTTTTTTTTAAGTTGTAATTTTCCATGTATCAAGTTACAACCAACAATTTAAAGTGTTTTTACTAGAATAAAGTGATAATATTAATACAATAAAGTAGTACTTTACCAGAAAAGGCACAATTTTACAAGTAAAGCCAAAATATTACAAGAACCAAAGTCAATTTATTTATAATATTAGGAGAACTAAGTAGTCGTCATAATATAAGAATAAAACGGTATTTGTACGAGAACGCATTCACAATTTTATGAGTTTTAAACAACATTCAAGTGTATATTTTACTATAATACAGTGGTATAATCCAAGTAAATTCAAGTACAAATATTACAAATATATATATAACATTTAAATATGAAATAAAAATAATACAAGGAAAAAAGCCATGGTCTTACATAAAAATAAAGTGATTTTTCCACAAAATGTGTTAAATATTATGAGAATAATGTAGAACTTTTACAATGTGAATAATGCCAGAATATTAGAATAAAACACACAAACCTTTTCAAGGGTGTGAAAATGTTTGTACTTTTTACAGAATTAATTGTAGTATTTTGAGAATAAAGTTGCTGTTTTATCAGAGAAAGTCTTGATAATAGAAAAAAACGTACCCAATTTTTCAATATAGCCAAAATATCATCAAAGTGTTATAATATTTTCTGCAACTCATGTTGTAACCCTCAATACATTTTTGTTTCATCTGACCACAGAACTTTCCTCCAGAAGGTCTTATCTTTGTCCATGTGATGTCAGATGAAACAAAAATTGAGCTGTTTGGCCACAATACCCAGAAACATGTTTGGAGCAGAAAAGGTGAGGCCTTTAATCCCAGGAACACCACGCCTACCTTGGTTGGGTCTTGGGCGCGATTGGGTGTTCCAACAGGACAATGACCCCAAACACATGTCAAAAGTGGTAAAAGAATGACTAAATCAGTCTAGAATTAAGGTTTTAGAATGGCTTTCCCAAAGTCCTGATTTAAACGTGTGGACAATGCTGAAGAAACAAGTCCATGTCAGAAAACCAACAAATTTAGCTGAACTGCACAAATTTTGTCAAGAGGAGTGGTCAAAAATTCCACCAGAAGCTTGCCAGAAGCTTGTGGATGGCTACCAAAAGTGCCTTATTGCAGTGAAACTTGCCAAGGGTAACCAAATATTAACATTGCTGTATGTATACTTTTGACCCAGCAGATTTGGTCACATTTTCAGTAGACCCATAATAAATTTATAAAAGAACCAAACTTCATGAATGTTTTTTGTGACCAACAAGTATGTGCTCCAATCACTCTATCACAAAAAAATAAGAGTTGTAGAAATGAATGGAAATTCAAGACAGCCATGACATTATGTTCTTTACAAGTGTATGTAAACTTTTGACCACGACTGTAAATGAAGCTTTCAGCACATACATAATGTTGCCAACTCCAGTTATAATTAGGTAAAGACAGGAAAGACATGCCCACTCGTAAAAGGTGCGTGAAACAGCAACAGACATCAGTAGATGTGAAGTTAAATCATGAAATGCAAACTTACCCGAGCAAAAACAAGGCATATTTATCTGGAATAGTCTTGATACCAATTTACTTGACCCAGCCACACACAAAGAAGTTGTAGACCTCCAGGATTTTCCAAGTTTTCATCTATTTTGTTGTGTAAAATGATGTCTGGGCACATGACCAAAGTATAAACTTTTTTTGATAAAGTATAGAGGTCTATTCCATCGCATAGTTAGATTATTTGCTGGTATCTGCTTTTAATGGCAATATCTAGGCCCCTCAGAGAGTTCGCAGTCTGTTTGTTGCACAGTAGCCATGTTGGTTTGGTGGTCCACCACTTTGTTCACTTCTGTTCAAAAGTCACATGTCCGAGTACAACTTATACTTAATTTTTTTTATAAATGTATCTCATTTTATTTTATTTTATTTGATCCAGGTTGTACCCTGCCTTCTGCCCGAGTGCGGCTGGGATGGACTCAAGCACCCCCGCGGCCCCGAGAGGGACCAGTGGTAGAAAATGGATGGATGTATTTATCAAAACTAAAATAAATCTGTATTAAATACATAATTAAAATATTACTACTAGAAGCCATAGTCCTCCCTATGGCCTAAGGACCTCATGTTTTTCTTAGAATTAGAGAAAATTAAATATAATCTGAGGGGTACACCAAAACAATTAGACTTGACCTGGGGCTGTATGATGAGTTACATTGCTGCAATAAAGACACTAAAGGATAAATATTCACTGTTGACAATTAACTTTTCCACTTACCTCAACTCTTTTTTTGTTTGTTTTTATTCAGTGAAACTTCTCTGTAAGTTTGTGATTTGTTTTTTGTTTTCTTTTGTTTTCTTTTAGTCGGTTCGTGTGATTCCCTATCTGCTTGTGGTGAAGACGAAGGCAGTGCATTGCTACCCACTGTGACTGAAATGGAAGACGGGGGTGTGTTCTTTTTCAAAAAAAAAATTTTGTAATGTTTTTTTTATTTTGTAATATTTTAATTTTTTGTAGAATTTGTATTTATTTAGTAATTTTTTTAAATTTATTTTTTTATAAAAATAAAAAAAAGTGTCTGTTTTCTCAGTACCTGTATTATGATTTCCCTATCAAATGAATAAATAAATATTATTACAAAAATATTACTACTAATACTATTTATTGTAATAACCAAATCACTTAATAATAATTAATATTATATTAATAAATAAATACTACATTATTGATAAAAACTAATAAGTTTTATAATAAGTTGTAACATTAATCATTAAAAGTAATAAAGAAAGTTTTTAGTTTTTATAAAATGAAAATATTTTTTGTGTATTTTTGAAATAAAAAATAAATTCAATCAATCAATGTGAAGTGAAGTGAATGGAATTATATTTATATAGCACTTTTTCTTTAGTGACTCAAAGCGCTTTACATAGTAAAACCCAATATCTAAGTTACATTTAAACCAGTGTGGGTGGCACTGGGAGCAGGTGGGTAAAGTGTCTTGCCCAAGGACACAACAGCAGTGACTAGGATGGTGGAAGCGGGGATCGAACCTGGAACCCTCAAGTTGCTGGCACGGCCACTCTACCAACCGAGCTATACCGCCCCAATCAAAGTTTATTTATTTAGCCCTGAATCACAAGTGTCTCAAAGGGCTGCACAAGCCACAACGACATCCTCGGCTCAGATCCCACATCAGGGCAAGGAAAAACTCAACCCAATGGGCTACAATGAGAAACCTTGGAGGGGACCCCCAACCCCCCCTGGGCGACCGGTGCAATGGACATTAAAATATTATTTACATTGCAAATATTAGTTTTCATTTTCAAAAGTAAAAAAACAATTTTTTTTTTAATACTGTATTTTCCCGTGTTGGAATGAATAACCGTCAGATTTGTTTATATTCACCTAAATGTCCCATTGAATGAAGTATCAATGTTGAAATATTAGTCATTCATGTATTATGCATGAGTTGGATATTTTGGGACTTGGCTTAATTTGGTGATGGTCCATAGAAGGACATTGGATGAACATGTCCTACCTGTGGGACACGTGTCACGTCCATTGGGGACCTCCTGCAGGGGCACATGTTGGGGGTAGAGCGGCTGTGAGGGGTGGAAGTGCTGCTGCTGAGGGTGGACAACAGCCGGAAGATGAAACTGAGGACTGACGGCGACTCCCCCGCTCTGCTTCTGTGGACAAACAAAACAGAACCATTATTTACTGCGTTGTTTCCGCCTCGGCTAAATATGACGCTTTATCTTTTTTTGCTGTGTTGTTTTATTTTGCAGCTTATCTCAGAAATGCGACTGGGGCGGGGTATGAATTTTGCTGGATATAAGAGATAGCGGTGTGTTTATTTTTAGCATATCTAAACGTGCACTGGTCAACAAGGCTCAGTAGATATTGTTGAGGGGCTTCTGTTGGAAAGGAAAAATACATTTTGTCACAAAGTAACTAATTAAAGTATCCCAGCTGTGTGTTATACGACATCATTCTACACTGACTGACCATCTGATAAGCACAGCAGCGTTTATCAGTAGCCGGCCAGCTTTTTAGAGCACAAACAAGAAACGGCGATGTTGGGGGATTTATGCGAGCCTTTATGGGTATGAGAGTGAGACGAGATTTATCTTCTATCAGTCCAGAGAGCGAGCAAAGAAAGTGAGAATGCATGAAGGAGCAACGAGATGATGGACGGATTGGAGAGAGGAGAGAAACCATAGCAGTGGCGCCACACGGCTATTTGACATACATAGGCTGGAAAAGGTGGAATATTCAAATAGTCAGTTTTACAATTAAAAAAGTAAGTTAAGTGTGTTAAAATGTGTATGTGTGTGTTAAACGGACTGACTGATGTACTCCAGCAGCAACAAAAGTAAAACAAAAAGCAAAACAAACTC
>NC_084564.2:20780000-20782500 GCF_033978685.3 Nerophis lumbriciformis
AACCACGAAGAACGGGAATCAACTCGCAAAGCGATTTGGAATCGATTGTGTATATTATTTGGTACTCCAAAAAAAAAGACAAAACGAAAAATAGGTGGACGTAAATGAATCTGTTTCAGGGTCAAATGTTTGCCAACATCAAACCCGTAAAGTTTTGAGTAACATTTTTAATATCTTCAATGTAAAGCAACTGCAAAATTCATCCATCCATCTTCTTCCGCTTATCCGAGGTCTGGTCGCGGGGGCAACAGCTTAAGCAGAGAAGCCCAGACTTCCCTTTCCCAACTGCAAAATGATCTAGTTTATTTATTACACTATACTATATATATATATATATATATATATATATATATATATATATATATATATATATATATATTAGGGCTGCAACAACTAATCGATTAAAATCGATTATAAAAATAGTTGGCGATTAATTTAGTCATTGATTAGTTGGATCTATGCTATGCGCATGCGCAGAGGCTACGTTTTTTTTTTATAAACCTTTTTTTATAAACTGCAACATTTACAAACAGCTGAGATACAATAATCAAAATAATAGGGGTGTAACGGTACATGTATTTGTATCGAACCGTTTCGGTACGGGGGTTTCGTTTCGGTACGGAAGTGTACCGAACGAGTTTCCACACGGACATATCAAGTAGCGTACTGCACGTTGTGTAAACAATACTCAAAATGCCGGACATTTGAGGCATTTATCAGAATCAGAATGAAACTCCGCCCTGACAGCCCCGCAAAAGAGGACATGTCCGATGAAAAGAGGACATATGGTCAGTCTATCGTAGCCCGTTAGCTGCTAGCATGCTAGCAAAAGAGGACTAGCAGCGACCGGGCTAGTTCCTGACAATACGTCCTCTTTTCACCGGACATGTCCTCTTTTGCGGGGCTGTCGGGCGGTGTTTCTTAAATGCCTCAAATGTCCGGCATTTTGAGTTAGGGTTGCGTGTATTTTCAATATATGTTCAGGGTTAAGAAGGTTAAAAACACAACAAATTGTGCGTGCAGCAACATTGGTGAGGGAGGGGGAGAGACAGAGAGAGCGAGAGAGTTATGATAACCGCGCATGCGTCGTCAGGCTCTGCTGTTTATCGATACATTTATCAGATTTAATTTTTATAGCAGGGGTGTCAAAAGTGTGCATTTTTGTAACATTTTCTTTGTTTTATTTGGCAAGTTGAAAGAACATGGCGCCAGTAAGTTTTTTTCTTTTTTTCAATAAAATACTGGAAAGGATAGAAATGTAGTTTGTCTCTTTCATCCAATTATTAATCGATTATTGGAAGTAATAATCAACAGATTAATCGATTATCAAATTAATCGTTAGTTGCAGCCCTAATATATATATATATATATATATATATATATATATATATATATATATATATATATATATAGCGCGAGACAGAGAGATACATGTATGTATACAGTATATATACATATATGTATATATTATGTATATATATATACACATATATAAATATACCGTATTTTCCGCACTATAAGGCGCACCGGATTATTAGCCGCACCTTCTATGAATTACATATTTCATAATTTTGTCCACCAATAAGCCGCCCCGGACTAAAAGCCGCGCCTACGCTGCGCTAAAGTGAATGTCAAAAAAACGCTGCGCTAAAGTGAATGTCAAAAAAACAGTCAGATAGTTCAGTCAAACTTTAATAATATATTGAAAACCAGCGTTCTAACAACTCTGTCCCAAAATGTACAAATGTGCAATCACAAACATAGTAAAATTCAAAATGGTGTAGAGCAATAGCAACATACCGGTAATGTTGCTCGAACGTTAATGTCACAACACACAACACACAAAATAAACATAGCGCTCACTTTCTGAAGTTATTCTTCATTCGTACCGGTAAATCCTTCGAATTCTTCGTCTTCGGTGTCCGAATTGAAAAGTTGCGCTAGCGTGGCTTCCAAAATGGCGGGCTCCGTCTCTTCGAAATCATCGGATTCAGTGTCGCTGTTGTTGTGCAGCAGTTCTGTGAATCCTGCCTTCCGGAAAGCTCGGACCACAGTTGTGACAGAAATATCTGCCCAGGCATTTACAATCCACTGGCAGATGTTGGCGTATGTTGTCCGGCGTTGTCTGCCCGTCTTAGTGAAGGTGTGTTCGCCTTCGGTCATCCATTTTTCCCACGCAGTTCGCAGTCCAGCGGTTGGAGTTCTTTGGTTAATCCACCCGGAATGACGGCGAGTGTTGTATTTGTGTGCTTCACTTGTTTTTTGACACCATCTGTGATGTGGGCGCGCATAGAGTCATATATCAACATGGACGGAGCAGCGTGAAAAAAGCCACCCGGCCGCTTCGCGTAAACTTCCCTTAACCACTCGCTCATCTTTTCTTCATCCATCCATCCCTTCGAGTTAGCTTTTATGATGACGCCGGCTGGAAAGGTCTCTTTTGGCAAGGTCTTCCTTTTGAATATCACCATGAGTGGAAGTTAGCATGGCAAGCTAGAAC
>NC_084564.2:20787500-20840000 GCF_033978685.3 Nerophis lumbriciformis
TACAATACATACTCTACATGTACATGTACATATAATACATACTCTACATGTAATACATACTCTACATGTACATATAATACATACTCTACATGTACATGTAATACATACTCTACATGTACATGTATATATATAATACACTCTACATGTACATATAATACATATTCTACATGTATATATAATACATACTCTACATGTACATGTAATACATACTCTACATGTACATATAATACATACTCTACATGAACATGTACATATAATACATACTCTACATGAACATGTACATATAATACATACTCTACATGTACATGTACATATAGACTTGGGACAGCGTGGCGCAGTGGAAGAGTGGCCGTGCGCGACCCGAGGGTCGCTGGTTCAATCCCCACCTAGTACCAACCTCGTCATGTCCGTTGTGTCCTGAGCAAGACACTTCACCCTTGCTCCTGATGGGTGCTGGTAGCGCCTTGCATGGCAGCTCCCTCCATCAGTGTGTGAATGTGTGTGTGAATGGGTAAATGTGGAAGTAGTGTCAAAGCACTTTGAGTACCTTGAAGGTAGAAAAGCGCTATACAAGTACAACCCATTTATTTATTTATTTATAATACATACTCTACATGTACATGCACATATAATACATACTCTCCATGTACATATAATGCATACTCTACATGAACATGTACATGTAATACATACTCTACATGTACATGTAGTACATACTCTACATGTACATATAATACATACTCTACGTGTACATGTACATATAATACATACTCTACATGTACATATAATACATACTCTACATGTACATGTACATATAATACATACTCTACATGTACATATAATACATACTCTACATTTAATACATACTCTACATGTACATATGCATACTCTACATGTACATATAATAAATACTCTACATGTACATATAATACATACTCTACATGTACATGTACATATAATACATACTCTACATGTACATATAATACATACTCTACATGTACATGTAATGCATACTCTACATGTACATATAATGCATACTCTACATGTACATGTACATATAATACATACTCTACATGTACATCTAATACATACTCTACATGTAATACATACTCTACATGTACACAATGTATTACATGGTCGATGTAATACATACTCTACATGCACATTTAATACATACTGTACATGTAATACATACTGTACAGGATGTAATGCATAGTGTACATGATGTAAAACATACTGTACAGGATGTAATACATAGTGTACATGATGTCATAAATATTGTACATGATGTAACATACTGTGCATGATGTAATAAATAGTGTACATGTACAGTAAGGTATGCACACGTTGAAAAGCCTAATTAGTCACGTGCTTGTTGGCAGCTTGGGAGGTGACGATGATGCAACACGTGCAGACTTTATTTCGCAAGAATCGCGTGCGGAATACCTCCCACGCGTGCACGCTCGCGTTGTTGCTCGTCCGCGGCAAAAGTAACTAAAAGCGCGCCTCTTAACCGCCGCGCGGTCCGTGTGCGCTTGCGTGGCGAGAAAGAGTGCTCACGAGCGAGAGGTGAACTTCACACGTCGCGTCAACAACCGGCCAACAAAAAGGTGCCAACTTACCCGAGGCTGCGTGGGAGAAGTTCGCCCGCAGGTGTGACAGTGAGACGTGGGTGATGCTCCACTACTACCTGCTCCCAGCGCGCAGTCCCGCCGGGAAAGGAAGCGGGAGGAATATTATGCACGCGCGCACACGTGCACACGCACGCACTTGTAGCCCCTCCCTCAGTCATAAAGTGGGACCCCCTCGTCAAAGCCTTCATTTCCCCGCGGCGTGGATTGTTTGCACCTCACACGCGGCAGCTGCGGCTTCCGCGCAGGACAGGTGGCAACTTGGACAGTCCCGCCTTTTTACACACATGCTCACTTCTGATTGGTCAGGACAAACACGCCTTTGTTCAACACCTTTGCATTAGTTTGGTGAGGATCTGGATAAAGGTGCACCTACAGGAGCTCACCCTACACCTTACACATGTCAACCCTTGTTTATGGAGACACTACCATAGGAATATATACTGTACTTTAGAGCAGGGGTCTTCAATGTTGTTTTAGACCAGGGGTCGGCAACCTTTACCAGTCAAAGAGCCATTTTGACCAGTTTCGCAAATTATAGAAAACAATGGGAGCCGCAAATTTTTTTTGAAATTTTAAATGAAATAACACTTCATACAATGTTTTCTTTTTGCTTTGTGCTATGTATAAACCAGGGGTCTCAGACACGCTGCCCACATTTTTATATGGAATTTGAAAGCTGGTGCGGCACGCGGGTTTTAAATGAATGGCGCTTGTCAGCGTCATGCGTGCCGTGATGGTACAGCTTATAGCACCCACTACAACCAGCGTGCCTGATCAGTCACACGTTGTTTGGTGTTTCTGCTTGCTCACGTAGGTGACAGCAAGGCATACTTGGTCAACAACCACACAGGTCACACTGACGGTGGCAGTATAAAAAAAACTATAACACTCTTACTAATAATGCGCCACACTGTGAACCCACACCAAACAAGAATGACAAACACATTTCAGGAGAACATCTGCACAGTAACACAATATAAACACAACAGGACAAATACCCAGAATCCCATGCAGCCCTAACTCTTCCGGGATACATTATACACCCCCGCTACCAAACCCCGCCCACCTCAACCGACGCACAGGGGGGGCATCAGAGTGATCAAAGAGCCGCCTGCGGCTCCGGAGCCGCGGGTTGCTGACCCCTGTTTTAGACCAAGGACCCCCAAACCACTAACTACTACTTACTCTGGTCCTAAAGGGACCTCGTCATAGTACGATACTTCAAATGATCAAATCCCAGTATTGTGCCGCTATAGCAAGTTTTTGTCTCGATATCTGGCAACATTGTGTTTTCCCTACAGTGTGCACGAGTGCCGGGGAGCTGTGGTTCATTAAGGGAAAACCCGTTGCACCGTGAGCTCAAACCCACATGCATGATAGCTTCATGATGCTCCAATGAGAACAAAGAAAAGAGGAGAATGAGGGACACTGCATTAAAGGGGAGACTGTGGAGTACAATACAGTTATCTTACATTGTTATCAGTGAAGTGAATTATATTTATATAGCGCTTTTCTCTAGTGACTCAAAGCGTTTTTACATAGTGAAACCCAATATCTAAGTTACATTTAAACTAGGGATGTCCGATAATGGCCTTTTGCCGATATCCGATATTCCGATATTGTCCAACTCTTTAATTACCGAAACCGATATCAACCGATATATACAGTCTTGGAATTAACACATTATTATGCCTAATTTGGACAACCAGGTATGGTGAAGATAAGGTACTTTAAAAAAAAATATTATAAAATAAAATAAGATAAATAAATTAAAAACATTTTCTTGAATAAAAAAGAAAGTAAAACAATATAAAAACAGTTACATTGAAACTTGTAATTAATGAAAATTAGTCAAATTAACTGTTAAAGGTTAGTACTATTAGTGGACCAGCAGCACGCACAATCATGTGTGCTTACGGACTGTATCCCTTGCAGACTGTATTGATATGTATTGATATATAATGTAGGAACCAGAATATTAATAACAGAAAGAAACAACCCTTTTGTGTGAATGAGTGTAAATGGGGGAGGGAGGTTTTTTTGGGTTGGTGCACTAATTGTAAGTGTATCTTGTGTTTTTTATGTTGATTTAATAAAAATAAAAAAAACAAAAAAATAAAAAACGATACCGATAATAAAAAAAACTATACCGATAATTTCTGATATTACATTTTAACGCATTTATCGGCCGATAGCCGATATTATCGGACATCTCTAATTTAAACCAGTGTGGGTGGCACTGGGAGCAGGTGGGTAAAGTGCCTTGCCCAAGGACACAACGGCAGTGACTAGGATGGCGGAAGCGGGGATCGAACCTGGAACCCTCAAATTGCTGGCACAGCAGCTCTACCAACCGAGCTATACCGCCCAGGCCACCATCCACTACATTGGGGCCAAAAACATACATTTATTCGGAGCCCCCCCCCCCAACATTTTTAAGACTTTATTTTTACGAAATATTTTGTATGCTTTTTTAATCAAACTTAAACTGAAAATACGATGCATGTTTTGTAGTAAAACAAAATCATAGTGAATATTTTTCTTTAGTCCAAAACATAATTGTGCAAACCCTCTTGACACAAATCGGGGATCAAACTCAGTACGACCGCCAAGACAAGACAAGGGCTAAGGATGCACAACACAGGGGACAATTATTATTATTATCAGTGACTGAGCAGGAAGGGGCTAGGAATATGTTTGCTGTAACATTTTCATATGAATCATTTATTAACTGACCTTTTTCATGTGCTTCGTCATGCAAAACAGGACATGTGAGGTACGCATAAGTGGCCACCATTGTTATGGACAGTCAGTCCCATTTTCTAAAATAACATATTTAATAATTTACTAACTGACTACTTAAAGTGTGTTTTGGCTCATCTCAGGAAACTTTATTTCATAAGATGATGATTCGTTTGAATAACAGGACTGAAAATAACAGGAGTGAGTTGTATAGCAGCTGTTGACACTAAGCACATAACAGCAATTCAACAAAAATATAATTTAATTGTTTAGAAAAAACACACACACACACAAAAAAAAAAAAAGGTAACAGGACATATTTTAACTTCCCCAGTAGTCATAGTTGAAATATCATTCAAAATACATAAAAATAATGTTTGGCCTATAAGAATATGAATGATGCAACTTGCTGTGACTTGTGGAATATTCCACGTTTAATATGTGAGGGCAGTGTTTTTCAACTAGTGTGCCGTGAGATACAGTCTGGTGTGCCGTGGGAGAATATGTAATTTCACCTATTTGGGTAAAAAATATTTTTGGCAAACCAGTAATTATAATCTGCAAATATGCCGTTGTTGAGTGTCTGTGCTGTCTAGAGCTCGGCAGAGTAACCGCGTAATACTCTTCCATATCAGTAGGTAGCAGCCGGTAGCTAATTGCTTTGTAGATGTCGGGAACGTGGTTTGTCGTGATCACAATATGCGGGAGGCAGCGTGCAGGTAAAAAGGTATCTAATGCTTAAACCAAATATAAACAAAATGCAAGTGCCGCTATGAAAAGGCATTGAAGCTTAGGGAAGGCTATGCAAAACGAAACTAAAACTGAACTGGCTGCAAAGTAAACACAAACAGAATGCTGGACGACAGCAAAGACTTACAGCGTGTGGAGCAGACGGCGTCCACAAAGTACATACGAACATGACATGACAATCAACAATGTCCACACAAAGAAGGATAACGACAACTTAAATAGCCTTGATTGCTAAAACAAAGCAGGTGCGGCAAATAGCGCTTAAAGGAAGACATGAAACTTCTACAGGAAAATACCAACAAAACAGGAAAAGCCACCAAAATAGTAGCGCAAGACAAGAAGTAAAACACTACACACAGGAAAACACCCAAAAAAACCTCCAAATAAGTCACGGCGTGATGTGACAGGTCGTTACAGTACACCTACTTTGAGACAAGAGTTATAGTGATGCATGCTTGGTTATGGTTTAAATTCTTATCCAACAATGGCGAGAACAACTTTTTACTGTCAATATCAGCTGCTGAGTTTCATTTTTTAATGATTTCTGCTGGTGGTGTGCCTCCACATTTTTTCAATGAAAAAAATGTGTGCCTTGGCTCAAAAAAGGTTGACAAACACTGTGTTAGGGTAACAGGACTGAGTGAAAACCCAGGCACAAGACTGAGTGGGAATTTTAACCTTTTTATTTGAAAAATAAATGTATAGTTGGATAATTACCATTGTTGCTATGTTATCTATTACCATTGTTGGTATATTAATTCATTATTCCTACATTGTTGATACAAATTATTGTTACAGTGTAATAATTATTGTTGCCTGTGGTAATGCCACTATGATACAACATCTGTATTATAATCCTTGAACAAAGTGAAACTCATGTGAAAAATCACTGAATGGAGAACTGGGGGTGGGATTAAATACATTATCTTCTTCCCACTCCCTTTCAGGCAAAACTGGACAATCATGCATTACATACTATACATTACCTTTTGCACTATATTAATTTATATTATTATGTGTTGTCAACTTTGTACTTTTGTATGTCATTGCCTGAAATAAATAAATAAATGAAATGAATGACAAATGAAAAAAAAAAATGAAATGAGGTGTCGCACAAATATATAAAAATATTGAACATTTCTAAACAATTTGAATGATTATATTTCATACTAAGGTCCGATGTTCAATGAAGTTTAAATCAAACCTTTGTTTGCATTTTTGAATATGCAAGATATTTTGCTGTGCAAAAAAATGTGTTTGAACACTTCATTTTTTACCTGGGGACGCAAACGGCATCGATTCGGTGGAATGGCCCTCGTGTAATGTCATACCTCGTAGAGTGGACTAGAGGTCTCCGATGTTAATATCAGTCCGATATCAGCAAAAAGACAAGTATCGATGTATATCGGCTTGCACCGGAACTTTCCGATATAAGGTCCGATACAAGCAGTCCTGCAGCGTGTTAACTTGTGTCATACTTTAGTCATTTGCAAAAGGTAAACATGGTAAGCTACAGGCCGCTAGGAGCTAGCAGCTACACAACAGCTAAGCCCACAATAGCACACCAGCTAGACATACATAATAAATGTCCTTAATTGAACAATAATTGAATTTAAAACAGCACATTTGTCAATATACAGTAAACACGTATCAACTAATTATAGTTGCTTATCACTTACACATGCAAAGTCTCCAAGGCGGAAGAATATTAAAAAGTATGCCGTAACAAACGTGTCCGCATCATTCAATTTCCCGTGTCATGTACTTATTTTAAATAATTAATACGACTCTACTTTACCTCTAAAGACTTAGTGGCCACATGCGTGGACGGCACCTTTTAGCTCTTATTTCCAAAATTGTGTACACTACTGAATTGGGGTCTTATGGCCGCTTATGTGGACACTTATACTGCCATCTGGTGGTGTCAGAAGAGTATAACATACAATGGAATTTGGGGAAAAATGTGTAAAAATAAGAATTAGCATGTCACTAAACATGAAGAACACATTTGTGTACTTTTGGACTAAGTACATCATATCAAAAGATGATTCTTAGTTTTTATTCTAATTAGGGTCCAATAAGAGCAAATAGCAAATAGAAATAAAAAAAAGTATGCAAACAAACAGCTTGGGTCTTAAGAGGTTAAAGACAGCATAAGTCCATTCCAAAATGTCATGACTTGGACTATGGAGTTTTTGTTTTCCCAAGATGCAAGTCAATTTGGATTGGACATGGCTTGAAGGTGGGTACATGATTTATTTATTACTATCAAAAAGGAACAAACGAAAAGCGTGCACAATGGCGGAGGTAAAAAAAACTTGGCGAATGAAAACAAAACTTGCACAAAGGCAGAAACTGAAGACGAAATAAAAAAACACTTACTGTGGCATGGGACCGTGAACAGGGCTTGAAACGAGAGGATAGCAGGGTTAGAAAAGATATGACACCAGGACGAACAACAGAAAATGAAAAGCTTAAATAACACAGACATGATTAACAACAGGTGCGTGACATGACAGGTGAAAACTAATGGGTAACCATGGAGACAAGACAAGGGAGTGAAAAGACAGAAACTAAAAAGTCCAATAACTAAACAAAACATGACTAAAACAAAACATGATTACACAGACATGACACAAACGGTTAGTGATGAATAGGTTAGTGTTTTTCATACCTACAAATGTTTTCTCTGTTTGACTAATTTCAATTGATTCAACCTTTTTCTAACATTACACTCTGCAAAATAATAAAAGTATGTATGATTCCTGCTGACATCGCATCGAAACAATATCTATATCGACCAATTGCTTGTAATCTGACATGTGATTTCTTACTGAAGTGACAAGCAGCGGTGGTCAACCAAGCCAAGATGGCTGTTGTGCAGCAAGCAGTGCGAAAACCATCTGAGTACACAAGGGGCCTAGATCTTCCTGCAAAAAGCAGATTAAAAATTTTTTAACTATGCAATGAAATAGATCCCTATATTTTATCCCCAAAAAAAAGATTTGTTGAGTGATATCAAGGATTATCCGTCAGGATTATCCGTCAGTGGAGTTCCCAGACATGTCAAACTATCTGGTGCTCCAGACATCATTCTACACCACAAAACAGATGAAAACTAGGACAAGCATGGAGGTCTACAACTTCTTTGTGTGTGGCTGGTTCTTAGAAATTGGTATCAAGACTTTCCCGGATAAATACGCATCGATTTTGCTCGGGTACGATTGCATTGCATGATTTAACTCTGCGTCTTGCGTCCATGTAAACAAACTAGCAGCTGACACTCATATCCATTTAACAAACTAACAATTACTGATCCATCACCATATTGGATTTGTGTCCTGTTGTCATGTGTACAAAGAGAACAAGAACAGAACTGCTTTCTGTTCAGGAGAGAACACATAGAAGATAAAACAAATAATAACAGAAGAAATTAACAAATAATTAAAAAAAATGGTTTGATAAAAACAAACTATCTTAGAATCTCAGTAAAACTAAAATAATGCTATTTGGTAACAGTAGGAAATAACACAAATACAAATAGACGGAGTAGACATTGAAAGGGTAAAAGAAACCAGATTTTTGGGAGTATTAATAGATGATAAAATGAACTGGAAATCTCATATACCAAACATACAACATAAGGTGGCAAAAAACATTTCAATAATGAATAAAGCAAAATACGTCCTGGGCCAAAAATCCCTTCATATTCTTTACTGCTCGCTAGTGTTACCATATCTGAGTTATTGTGCAGAAATATGGGGAAATAACTACAAATGTGTGCTTCATTCGTTAACCGTGTTACAAAAAAGATCAATTAGACTGATACATAATGTTGGATATAGAGAACACACAAACCCTTTATTTATTTAGTCAAAAATATTAAAGTTTGATGATTTGGTAAAATTGCAAACAGCTAAAATGATGTACAAAGCAAACTATAACCTGCTACCAAAGAATGTACAACAATTCTTCTCAACTAAAGAGGAGAAATAAAGTAATATAACCTTAGAGGAAAATCTAATTGAAAACATTTGTATGCACGTACAACACTTAGAACCTTTAGCATACACGTATGTGGAATTAAATTATGGAATGGATTAAGTAAAGAAGTTAAACAATGTACTGATATGATCCAGTTTAAGAGGTTGTTCATATTAATAGTGCTTACAAAGTACAAAGAAGAAGAATTATGAGAAATACTTTCAAATGCTTTTGAAAATAAGATATTCTACATCTCAGTACGTTGATAATTAATTACGTATTACAAAACTGTCGTATTACTCATTCACGGATGTCATTTTACTATAAAAAGGTCAGTAAATGAATGTATATATTTGTAAACGCTCTGAAGTGGGGAAAGGGGTAGGATTAAATAAGATTTGCTTCTTCCTACTCTTTTTCGGACATGATGTAAAGTGAAATGATATGAAATTGTGTGATGTATTATGATGTAAGTGTGTTCATGTTCGAAATAAACTAAAAGAAAGAAAAAAACGAGAGAGACGTAGAAGTACATTCCCTGACAAAGTTTCCATTGCAGTTTTTCCCAAAATCAAAGTGATATTTCAAAAATTTCGACAGAGTCCATTTGCGACTTGTAGGTGTTTCCATTAAAGGGTGTTTTGCGTCATGCGTCGTATTTCTCGTACTTTGACTCTGACGAGTGATTGTGATTGCAATTGCGGCCACTGCTGTGGCCGTGATCGTCAATAGAAGACGAATATAAAGACAACTTCAAATTGTTTTCTTTGTTTAAAAATAGACAAAGCACATTCTGAAACTGTACAAATCAGAATGTTTTTTTGTTTTTTTATGCACTTGCATACTTGCCAACCCTCCCGGATTTTCCAGGAGACTCCCGAAATTCAGCGCCTCTCCTGAAAACCTCCCGGGACAAATTTTCTCCCGAAACTCTCCCGAAATTCAGGCGGAGCTGGAGGCCACACCCCCTCCAGCTCCATGCGGACCTGAGTGACGTGTCGACAGCCTGTTTTCACGTCCGCTTTCCCACAATATAAACAGCGTGCCTGCCCAATCATGTTATAACTGTAGAATGATCGAGGGTGAAATCTTGGTTTCTTATGTGGGTTTATTGTTAGGCAGTTTCATTAATGTCCTCCCAGCGCGGCAACAACACACAACAACAGCAGTCACGTTTTCGTCTACAGTAAAGCAGTTTGTCTGCCGTAAACAGCAATGTTGTGACACTCTTAAACAGGACAATACTGCCATCTACTGTACATGCATATGTGACAATAACATCTAGGGCTTTTAGAGAGTGCTGTGCACAACTGCTCACAGTGCGCCTTTGCTGGGTGCGTTGTGGACATGTCAGGCACCCCCGGACACCGGTGGAACGCGGCGGGACTTGTGGTACTCTAACCTGGGTGTTATTTTTGAACTTTTTCGGGGATTTTCTTCACTTTTCCAACTTTTTCCCCCACTCACTGTGCGACTTTGCTGGGTGGGTTCTGGACATTATAGGCACCCCCGGACACTGCCGGGACGCGGCGGGACTTGTGGGACTCGAACCTGGGTGTGATTTTTGAACTTTTTCGGGACTTTTCCTCACTTTTCCAACTTTTTCCCCCACTCACAGTGCGACTTTGCTGGGTGCGTTGTGGACATGTCAGGCACCCCCGGACACTGCCGGGACGCGGCGGGACTTGTGGGACTCGAACCTGGGTGTGATTTTTGAACTTTTTCGGGACTTTTCCAACTTTTTCCCCCACTCACAGTGCGACTTTGCTGGGTGCGTTGTGGACATGTCAGGCACCCCCGGACACTGCCGGGACGCGGCGGGACTTGTGGAACTCGAACCTGGGTGTGATTTTTGAACTTTTTCGGGTATTTTTCACTTTTCCAACTTTTTCCCCCCACTCACAGTGCGACTTTGCTGGGTGCGTTGTGGACATGTCAGGCACCCCCGGACACTGCCGGGACGCGGCGGGACTTGTGGGACTCGAACCTGGGTGTGATTTTTGAACTTTTTCGGGACTTTTCCAACTTTTTCCCCCACTCACAGTGCGACTTTGCTGGGTGCGTTGTGGACATGTCAGGCACCCCCGGACACTGCCGGGACGCGGCGGGACTTGTGGGACTCGAACCTGGGTGTGATTTTTGAACTTTTTCGGGACTTTTCCAACTTTTTCCCCCACTCACAGTGCGACTTTGCTGGGTGCGTTGTGGACATGTCAGGCACCCCCGGACACTGCCGGGACGCGGCGGGACTTGTGGAACTCGAACCTGGGTGTGATTTTTGAACTTTTTCGGGTATTTTTCACTTTTCCAACTTTTTCCCCCCACTCACAGTGCGACTTTGCTGGGTGTGTTGTGGTGCGCGAGTCGGGGGTCCACGGCGCGTGTCCTTCGGGGCGCGCGCCCGGGCTTCCCGCCGCGCGCTTTACAGCGTCCCCCGCCTGGACCTCGCCGTTCTCCGGGGCCGTGGAACAAAGTATCGCTGCGCCCTCTCTCCCCGCGGGGAGGGACGGGGCCCCTCTGCTCCCGGCGCGACTACCGACCGGGGCGCACTGTCCTCAGTGCGCCCCAACCGCGTCGCGCCGCACGGGCGGGGACCGGCCCTCGTACACCGGGCGTCAGGGGTCGGCGACGATGTCGGCTACCCACCCGACCCGTCTTGAAACACGGACCAAGGAGTCTAACGCACGCGCGAGTCAAAGGGCTCGACACGAAACCCCACGGCGCAATGAAAGTGAAGGCCGGTCTACGGCGGCCTAGGTGGGATCCCGGCCCCTCGGGGCTCTCCGGGCGCACCACCGGCCCGTCTCGCCCGCAGCGTCGGGGAGGGTTAGGGTTAGGGTTAGGGTTAGGGTTAACCCTAACCCTAACCCTAACCCTAAACCTAACCCTAACCCTAACCCACGCACACAACAAGGAGACGAAGCAGAATGCATCATCAGAGAGAATGTTCAGCATGGTTAGAAAAATAGTGACAGAGAATAGAACAAGGATGAACAATTCAACCCTTAACTCAACAATGAGTAGATGAGTGTTATGTGTGTGTATATGTGTAAATAAATGAACACTGAAATTAAAGTATTGATCTTATTTATATATATATATATGTATATATATATATATATAATAAAATAAATATATATATATATATATATATATATATAATAAAATAAATATATATATATATATATATATATATATATATATATATATATAGCTAGAATTCACTGAAAGTCAAGTATTTCTTATATATATATATATATATATATATATATATATATATATATATATATATATATATATATATATATATATATATATATATATGAAATACTTGACTTGGTGAATTCTAGCTGTAAATATACTCCTCCCCTCTTAACCACGCCCCAAACCACGCCCCCCAGACCACGCCCCCCCCCCCCTCCCCACCTCCGGAAATCAGAGGTCTCAAGGTTGGCAAGTATGACTTGCCCACTGCCGTTAATAGTACTTTTTTTTAATAAAGAATGTCATAATGTTCATGGCAGAGGTTTACAATGTTTCCATTGGTGTTCATTTTTAATCTGTGAGAAGAGGAAATGAATAATATCAAAATCAAATTATAGGATGTTATTAATGTAATTTACTCATTTTTCTCAACCAGTGTACTACTGTCATGTGGTTTATTCTGTACATATGTAGCATCATCTACAACAAAACATATGAATTTGGACTTGTTTCATTAATCACACATGACCCCGAGAGGGACAAGCGGTAGGAGATGGATGGATAGATGGAAGTTAAAAGGAATACATATTATTTTAGCATCTGTGCGCCCAGAAAATGTGTCCCCACGCAATCATAAGTGCAACAGGAAATGTACATGTGTAATGTCACAGGTTACATTACCGACATATTTGACAATCAAGGCCTGAACGTAACAATCCACATTTTGTATCATCCCTGTCACTAATAAGCAACGTTAGTACGTAGTGTCCGAACAGGAAATGTTGCCTCTATTGTCTTATCTTAACGCAACACATAGCTCCGCCCCCAATGAAGTCATGCACGCTCTTGCAGGAGGGGATGCAAAGAATTGCTATTGCGACATCCAGTGGACACATTTAGAACAGCAGTTTCTTTCATTCAAACACTCTGGCTCATTTTTATACTTAGCAAATTCATCTCGGGGGCCGGAAAAAAACCTGTTGGCGGCCCCGCGAGCCGTACCTTTGACACCACTGCTCAAGACTCAATGTCTGCATCTTATCAAAAGTAAAACAAAAAGTCATTTCGGGACACCACTAGCGTAAACCACCGTGACTTACATTAAGAATCTCTAAAGCAGGGATTCTTAAACTGTGGTACCAGTGCTGCTGGTGTTACGCCAAAGAATCGCCGCCCGCTTAAATATCCAAACACAGTGTTAATGTTCAAACTGTTTGGCCAAAATATTACGTATACTCATTCATTTTTCATTTTTTATTTATCTCCTTCATTGATGTGCATTTTTGATCAATAGACAATTGTGAAGTATGCAGACGACACGACAGTAGTGGGCCTCATCCTTGACAACATCGACATGGACTACAGGGAGCAGGTGAAACATCTGGTTGACTAGTGCAGAACCAACAACCTGGTCCTGAATGTCAACAAGACCAAGGAGATCATCGTTGACTTCAGGAAGCACCAGTCCAGCCACGCTCCACTCTACATCAACAGCACAGCGGTGGAGCTAGTAAGCAGCACCAAGTTCCTGGGGGTGCAGATAACTGACAATATAACCTGGTCCCTACACCCCGGAGCTCTTGTAAAAAGAGCTCAGCAGCGCATGCACTTTTTGCGTCGGATGAAAAGAGCACAGCTCCCTCCCCCCATTCTCACCACATTCTACAGAGGCACTATAGAGAGCCTGCTGACCAACAGCATCTCTGTCTGGACTGGAGCCTGCAATGCCTCAGACTGGAAGTCTCTCCAAAGAGTGGTGAGGACGGCGGAAAAGATCATCAGGACTCCTCTTCCTCCTATGCAGGAGATTGCAAAAAGCCGCTGCCTGACCAGGGCTCAGAAAATCTGCAAAGACTCCCCCCACCCCCACCAAGGACTGTTTTCACTGCTGGACTCTAGAAAGAGGTTCCGCAGCCTCCGAAGCAGAACCTCCAGGTTCTGTAACAGCTTCTTCCCTCAAGCCGTAAGACTCTTGAACGCATCATAATTAAATTATCCCCTCAACTCCCCCCAAAATGGATTAACTCGCTGGAATAAAAAAGACAATATAACAAACATCCATAAACGTGGACGCATGTGAAAAAGTGCAATATATTTATCTGTACAGTAATCTATTTATTTATTTATATATATTTATATATATTTATTTATTTTATATATATATTATATATATTATTTATTTATTTATATATGCACCTTATTGCTTTCTTATCCTGCACTACCATGAGCTTATGTAACGAAATTTCGTTCTTATCTGTACTGTAAAGTTCAAATTTGAATGACAATAAAAAGGAAGTCTAAGTCTAGTCTAAGTCTAAACTTTGGCAACTATACACATATTTACACACCTATGCTTTAGAAGGAACAGGATGAAGAAAATCTTATATGTCCTGCCCAGTTCAACATAATAAGTAGTCTTACTTAACGGATAGCCCAGATTCACAAGTATACAAAAAAAAGTATGAGAACCACTGCTCTAATGTTAGTTTCACAATAACTAGGGAAAATATCTGCTATTTTGATGCAAGTGTGTGTTAGTTATGTCTAATGTGGGCACGGAAAACCCCAATTTGAGTCAAAGTTAGAGGTAAAAGAGTGAAGATATAGAGTCTACATACAGTAGAGTATACGGGTGTCATATCACCGTGTACATACCTGCTGACCCAGCGCCTTGAGCAGCCTTCTGCGAAATGAGAAGGTGCCAAAGATCTTCAGGTCCACCTGTTTAGCCTCGATAATGCCTCCAGATACGCCAAACAAGCACTATCTGCTTATTTTTACACTTTATTAGTTTATGTATTTATACTGGGGAGGGGGCTCAAATAGCGAGAAGAGATTAGACGTGGCTTCTAAAGCTGCGATGTGTCTGAAACACCTTGTGGCTCCGTGATAATTCTGGGAGCTCTTCGGCATTTGTTTGAATTGGAAAGTGCAGCCTGACAGCCGCTCGTCTGAACAGTAAATCTTCACCGGCCAGGGTGAGGAGATGCGAGTGTCGGTGGAGGGGGGAGCGGGGGGGGGACGGAGTCAAGTCCAAGGTGAGAGGCGTGAAGAAGCACTCGAGGGGGGGTTAGGCAGCCTGCCTTTTCTCAAGACCCTTCTTCGTTTAGCGGGGACTCAGATGGGCAACACGTCCAGGGCGAGAGGCTATGACTTATGTGGACTCAATGTGGTCCAGATCTGCTTGCAAGGCTGCCTTCAATTACACACTCCGGCAGTTCAAAGTGTTCTTGTGCACGAAGACGCTATCCTCAAGTCGGGTTTTTTTTAACTTTCTGCGTCACCACGCCGCTTGAAACAGAACATTAAAACAATCACAATAAACAATGAAGGCATAGGATGGCCTTGAAGAACCGAAGAATCCCAAAATATTGGGGATAATTTGCCATTCATGGAGGCCAACAGTCAAATACAGAATGATACTTCAAGCCACTAGTAGAGTGGTTCTCAAACTTTTTTCACCAAGTGCCACCTCAGAAAACCCTTGGCTCTCCAAGTACCAGCATAATGAACAACATTAAAATACAGTAGCGGTGTAGGCCTAACTATTCATTAAAACAAGGCAGAGTTTTTATTTAACAAGTATATTTATTATGTTTGGCCACTGTAACATCACTGTAACGTCGACTTCAGGAGGCACCAGTCCAGCCACGCTCCACTCTTCATCAACGGCACAGCAGTGGAGATGGTAAGCAGCACCAAGTTCCTGGGGGTGCAGATAACTGACAATATGACCTGGTCCCTACACACCGGAGCTCTTGTAAAAAGAGCTCACTTTTTTGCGTCGGATGAAAAGAGCACAGCTCCCTCCCCCCATTCTCACCACGTTCTACAGAGGCACTATAGAGAGCCTACTGACCAACTGCATCTCTGTCTGGACTGGAGCCTGCAGTGCCTCAGACTGGAAGTCTCTGCAGAGAGTGGTGAGGACGGCGAAAAATATCATCAGGACTCATCTTCCTCCTATCCGGGAAATCGCAAAAAGCCGCTGCCTGACCGGGGCTCAGAAAATCTGCAGAGACTCCTCCCACACCCACCAAGGACTGTTTTCACTGCTTGACTCTAGAAAGAGGTTCCGCAGCCTCCGTAGCAGAACCTCCAGGTTCTGTAACAGCCTCTTCCCTCAGGCCATAAGACTCTTGAACTTGATAATAATACCCTCAATTCCCCCCAAAAATGGATTAACTCGCTGGAATATAAAGACAATATAACATACATCCATAAACCTGGATGCATATGCAAAAGTGCAATATATTTATCTGTACAGTAATCTATTTATCTATATCTGCACCTTATTGCTCTTTTATCCTGCACGAGCTAATGCAACACAATGTTGTTCTTATCTGTACTGTAAAATTTAAATTTGAATGACAATAAAAGGAAGTCTAAGTCTAAGTTCCACACAATTGAACAGCAACACTGTGTTTGAATATTTAATTACCGTATTTTCCAAATTACAGAGCGCACCGGTATATCAGCCGCACCCACTAAATTTGAGGGAAAGTACGGTACCAGCTCCTGGCTTGCTCTCGGAAGCATGTTTAGCTCGTCCTCCACTTGATAATGATACTCAAAATACTAAGAAACTGTCAGCCTTAGTACCAAAAATAAACACGGGGTGAGCCAGAGGGGATCAGCGTTTGTGATCGGCAATAATGGGGACTAATCGGCACTAATGGGCAATCACATTCTTTATAAGAAAGCCTGAGGCTATTAGGACATTGAAGAACAAAATGTTCCAATCAGTGATGAAACGCACGGGGAGCCAATGTGACTAACTCAAAACGTGCTGGCCCCTATTTTCTTAGAGCTGAGATTCTTTTCTTAAAATATCTTTAACTGCTTAGCATATCTTGACCTACATTGGATAGAATTTTGTTGTTGAAGAATATTAAAATGTGATTATGATACAAAAAAAACAAAAATGCTGTTTGTCTTCAACAAAGTTCTGTCATGCTCAAGTCATCCCCCATGAGTGTCTTGCTGACTAAATCCAGATTACCCCCACCTCATTTTCTCGTTTTGGATGTTCCAAAGATAGCGTTGACAGGTGATATTAATGGCCTTTTATTATCATCGCCTTGATTGCTGCAGACTTTTAGAAGAAGGGACGGAGGGAATAGAACCGAGCGAGTGGTCCGCCTACGACTCCTCACAGGGGAATGGCCTCTTCTTTTGATACCCTGCCCAAATGTGTTCCCCCCCATAGAAACTGCCCTGCAGATGTTGTTGCTGTATGCCGACTACAAAGAAGGAGCCCTTTATGAGGCCGGCGTCTATTTTAGGCCTCGCAAGCTGTGGAGTCCAGTCAGTCAAAGAAGACTTCAGCTTTCTGTGGTTTTATTCCTTTTGCTGGGATATTTTTGGATGAAAGTGAAAGAGATAAAGTGAGGATATATTGTCTTATGTGACGCACCAATATACCATGGGGGCTTGCTATGATGGGCCCCAGCCGGGTAGAGAGCGAGTGAGGAAAGGTGCACGGTAACCGATTCATTGAAAAGCGTGCAGACTCCGAGAGAGAAGCATGACTGTTGACTATGAGGCAAAAATGGTCTTGGGGGCGATATTAGCTCTTGATATTATCTTTAATTAAAGCACCGATCCCCCAGCCAAGTTGTGCAAACACTTCTAAATAGGCTCTGTAAATCAGACAAACATCCTCTATATTCCACGGCTCCACCAGATGGTTTTGGTTTCTCAAGGCCCTTTTCAAGGGAGATGCTACGGGGACGGTCAACGTGTCTTGCAGTCACGTCGCTGAATTGTTGGATTTGCACTCCAGGCTGCTCCTAACATTTGTTGTGTTTGTTTGTGGGGTCTTGCTGATGGTTGCGCTGGACAACAAATACTTACAGGGGAACATTATCACCAGACCTATGTAAGCGTCAATATATACCTTGATGTTGCAGAAAAAAGACCATATATTTTTTAACCGATTTCCGAACTCTAAATGGGTGAATTTTGGCAAATTAAACGCCTTTCTAATATTCGCTCTCGGAGCGATGACGTCACAACGTGGCGTCACATCGGGAAGCAATCCGCCATTTTCTCAAACACCGAGTCAAATCAGCTCTGTTATTTTCCGTTTTTTCGACTGTTTTCCGTACCTTGGAGACATCATGCCTCGTTGGTGTGTTGTCGGAGGGTGTAACAACCCGAACAGGGACGGATTCAAGTTGCACCAGTGGCCCAAAGATGCGAAAGTGGCAAGAAATTGGACGTTTGTTCCGCACACTTTATCGACAAAAGCTATGCTACGACAGAGATGGCAAGAAAGTGTGGATATCCTGCGACACTCAAAGCAGATGCATTTCCAACAATAAAGCCAAAGAAATCTGCCGCCAGACCCCCATTGAATCTGCCAGAGTGTGTGAGCAATTCAGGGACAAAGGTCCTCGGTAGCACGGCAAGCAATGGCGGCAGTTTGTTCCCGCAGACGAGCGAGCGAAACCCCCTGGATGTCTTGGCTCACATCGACCCTAGCTTCCCTGGCCTGCTGACATCAACTCCAAAACTGGACAGATCAGCTTTCAGGAAAAGAGAGCGGATGAGGGTATGTCTACAGAATATATTAATTGATGAAAATTGGGCTGTCTGCACTCTCAAAGTGCATGTTGTTGCCAAATGTATTTCATATGCTGTAAACCTAGTTCATAGTTGTTAGTTTCCTTTAATGCAAAACAAACACTTACCAATCGTTGGTTAGAAGGCGATCGCCGAATTCGCCCTCGCTTTCTCCCGTGTCGCTGGCTATCGTGTCGTTTTCATCGGTTTCGCTTGCATACGGTTCAAACCGATATGGCTCAATAGCTTCAGTTTCTTCTTCAAATTCGTTTTCGCTACCTGCCTCCACACTACAACCATCCGTTTCAATACATTCGTAATCTGTTGAATTGCTTAAGCCGCTGAAATCCGAGTCTGAATCCGAGCTAATGTCGCTATAGCTTGCTGTTCTTTCCGCCATGTTTGTTTGTGTTGGCTTCACTATGTGACGTCACAGGAAAATGGACGGGTGGTTAAAATCAGGCACTTTGAAGCTTTTTTTTAGGGATATTGCGTGATGGGTAAAATTTTGAAAAAAACTTTGAAAAATATAATAAGCCACTGGGAACTGATTTTGAATGGTTTTAACAATTCTGAAATTGTGATAATGTTCCCCTTTAACCAATGTCCCTTTGTGTAGGACTAGGCCAATGGACAATCCACTTTGTAAACTAGGGAATTGTACGGCATTATTGTAACTAATCAGTGAATCTGTACCTGACCTGCGACCAACGTTCCCTCTAAGGTGCGCGCCTGCGCAATTGCACACCGCTTACTCATCCTCTGCGCACAGCAAATTAATGCTGTGCAGGAAATCAAAAATCCCATCTGAACTTTAAACAAAATAAACACATTACAATTTATTCTGTATGATTTTGCAATGCAACTCTGTGAGTGACAGGTGACAACAAGAGTGGCCCCAATGAATAAAACAATCTTTGTCAACACAGTTCAATTATCGTCTGTCGAGACACTTTACGGACAGGAATTCCATCAATCACTTTATTGAGCAAAACTGTTTGTCACCACACCAAAAACATGAGTAAAAAAAACTTTTATCTATAAAATCTGGTCATTTTCTGCCATACAAACCAGGCTTCAACCAACGTTATCATCCGTCGTTTCAACAGAAGCCGCTTGCCATTGGCGTTGTTAGGCCTATTTTAGGGGGGCTCAAGCCCACCTAAAATATTCTTAAGCCCCCCCTAAATAATTTGGTGTTATATATATATATTATTTTTATTTTTTTTAACAAATACATGCCGACATATTCATTATAAAGTGGCCCGAATATGGGTTTAAATAAATTAATCATATAACCTGTCATTATTCACTCAGTTTCCCCTCACTTCATATCATAAATCACCAAAAATTATTCCCGGGCACGGCACCGCTGCTGCCCACTGCTCCCCTCACCTCCCAGGGGGTGAACAAGGGGATGGGTCAAATGCAGAGGACACATTTCACCACACCTAGTGTGTGTGTGTGTGTGACAATCATTGGTACTTTAAGGGAGAGAGCCCCTTTAGTGTGTCGGTATCCAATCCATTCCACTTGTTCATATAGAAAATGCCCACATCACTCAAAATCCAGTCCGCATTTTCTCTGCGACCTTGCCTGCGGTCCTTGGACTTGTTCATATAGAAAATGCCCACATCACTCTTGTAGAATCTATATAAAGTAATATACATTAGCCTAATGTTAAAACAATGAAAAAAACATCATTAAATATATTTGTTTTATTGTATTGTTACATTAATAGCTGTTGTATTGTTGTAGAATGGCTTGTTAAACATTTCATAGGATTTTCAGAGGGAGGAAAAACCAAGACATTTAATATAAAATGTCAAATTAATAAATACATTAAAAGAAAAAGGAAAAAAAATGGTTAAAAGCCATCGTCCCGGGGAGCATTTCATTTCGTCCCGTACATTTTTTAAATAATAATAACAATGAATAATTTCTAAGTCTTTGTTAGCCGTTTGTGAAGTTTAGTGCTTGTGCGCTACGTTCGCTCTCCTGGGGGCTAAGCCCCCCCCTGTCCTTAAAAGCTGGTGACGCCCCTGCCGCTCGCTCTGTCTCACCTGCACCAACACAAGCACTCATGGCACTTAGCCAGTGCTGCGTTTATGGCCACACAAAAAGTCGGACAACCCCAACGCCACACAATGTGTAAATGCCAGGTTGTAACACTCTGACTCCTCAATCAGATGTGTGCTTATTTTACTGCTATTTATTAAGAATGTTAATCTAAGGATATTATTCATGAAATATTGTCACTAGATTTCATAAATGCTAAAAAAAAGAAGTATTTTACAGACAGAAAGTTACAAAAAACTAAATGTAATCTCTGAAAGGGGTAACATTTCTTTTAAAGGCAGGACCCGGAGCCAGATATACAATACTAGCACATTGGTCATGAAAAACATGTTTTTTTGTTAATGTCATTGTAAGAGGGCCAAATCACTTATATCAGAAAATAATCTCATTAAAAAATGACTGCTGTCATTTGGTTATTATAATAAAACATTTTAAATTGTTATGATGTCAGATTTGGGACAGGTTTGACGCTGATGTGGCCACAGTGTGCACGTCTGATGTTGCTCACATGTGCTCCACTGAATGCTCAGGGAGTTTGTGCGTTTGCTCAGACACATGAAAAATTAGAGGGAACATTGCCTGCGATCACTTAAACCCTAAGACAGCTGAGATAGGCTCCATTGCACCTTTGACCCTGATGTAAGGATCCGTTTCTGTCATCAATCAGGAGAACTGTACGGGTGTGGGAAATATGCTAACATATTCTATATTCTCATAATTGACCAGGGCATTGGAACATTTTAAAACATTAGTACAGTTTTTGGTGGCACTCCTACGTATCCAGTTCACGGTCACGGGTGGGCTGGAGCCTACACCAGCTGATTCTAGGTAACAAAACAACCAAGCCTCACTAGAAATGTGTGATTAGATGAAGAACGTCATGTGGTCAATTGATAGGACTGCAAAAAAGACTGAACACTGCAGTAGTATAACAGCATTATTATTGTACAGGTGTGCCTTAGGCTGCACACCTGTACAATAATTAGAGATGTCCGATTATATCGGACTGCCTATCGGCCGATAAATGCTTTCAAATGTAATATCGGAAATTATCGGTATCGGTTTCAAAAAGTAAAATGTATGACTTTTTAAAACGCCGCTGTACGGAGTGGTACACGGACGTAAGGAGAAGTACAGAGCGCCAATAAACCTTAAAGGAACTGTCTTTGCGTTCAGGCCCAATCACATAATATCTACGGCTTTTCACACACACAAGTGAATGCCATGCATACTTGGTCAACAGGCATACTTGGTCAACAGCCATACAGGTCACACTGAGGGTGGCCGTATAAACAACTTTAACACTGTTACAAATATGCGCCACACTGTGAACCCACACCAAACAAGAGTGACAAACACATTTCGGGAGAACATCCGCACCGTAACACAACAGAACAAATACCCAGAACCCCTTGCAGCACTAACTCTTCCAGGACGCTACAATATACACCCCCCGCATCCCCCTACCCCCGCCCCCCCAACCTCCTCATGCTCTCTCCGGGAGAGCATGTCCCAAATTCCAAGCTGCTGTTTTGAGGCATGTTTAAAAAAAAAAGCACTTTGTGACTTCAATAATAAATATGGCAGTGCCATGTTGGCATTTTTTTCCATTATTTGAGTTGATTTATTTTGGAAAACCTTGTTACATTGTTTAATTCACAACAAAATTAGGAATAATAATGTGTTAATTCCACGACTGTATATGTATATCGGTATCGGTTGATATCGGAATCTGTAATTAAGAGTTGGACAATATCGGAATATCGGAAAAAAAGCCATTATCGGACATCTCTAACAGTAATAATGCTGTTTAATCAGCATCTTGATATGCCACACCTGTGAGGTGGGATGGATTATCTTGACAAAGAAGAAATGCTCACTAACACAGATTTAGACAGACTAGTGAACAATATTTGAGAGGAATAAGTATTTTGTGTATATAGTAAACGTTTTACATGTTTACGTTCCACTCATGAAAAATGGGAGCAAAAACAAGTGTTGCGTTTATATTTTTGATCAGTGGTGTGTTATTGTTTGTGCTACGGCGCCGTCTTAAATTTTGAATCCCTGATACTAGAGGCGACATAGAACAGCTATGCAGATGTCACCCCATGAAGATTGGTGCATATTCATCGCAATACCAGCTATGGAGGATGTACATTATCCTTCTAAATATAAACCTAAAACATGGTGGACCGTCAAATATGCGTGGCTTGGGGTAAGATTTAAAGGTGCATCGGTTTCCTTGTGTGCTCCAATTTAACTGCGAAAACCTTCACAGGACTCTCATGCAAAAAATAATATTCCACTCAGCTCTATATATTCTTAACAGGAGTGTTCTATATATTGTTTGTGCACAAACCATGCAGCTGGGTTCCTAACTTTCAACTAATTATTAAAACCGCAACTAAACTACTTTAGTTATGCATCCTTGCATTGCTTTTATGATTCAAACCATGTAAATCATCATTTGGCTCCCACGCGCAATCTATCATCATCGAAGTTGGTCACAGTGACCGGCGTGTAAAGTCCCTTTGTTGATGACAAATTGCAGTCCGAGTCTTGACTCACGGCGACCAGATCTGGACGTTCCCACCGCAAAAATTGACGTCAAAGGTCGAGTGCATCTCATAGCAATGTCGATGCGTTTACATGGGAGTTAGTTAAAAGTCATATTCAGATGCCATCAGTTAGTTCTATTAGGGGGAGTGAGCATCCATCACTATTAGGCCAGTATTCCCACCAATGCACTGGAATCACCAGCTGTTTGATTGAATAACAACAAGTAAAAAAAGAAAATAGAATAAAAGTGTTGCAGCAAGATAAGTCTGTTTTTCTGTTCTTACAATATATATTTCATATTGAATACAGAGCTTTAATTGGCTTTAGTGTGTGAATGTGAATGGTGTCTGTCTATCTGTGTTAGCCCTGAGATGAGTTGGCGACTTGTCTAGGGACAAGCAGTAGAAAATGAATGGATGGATGGATACTAGTAATAGTGCTGTCATTCAAGCCACTTTTCTCTTAATTAGCCGAAAAAATGTGCCTAACAATAAGCCTGGCAAACCGGAGCCATTTTATTGAAGTTGGTTAAGTTAAAAAGATATTTGTGATTTGTTTTTCTTTCAATACTGATATACAGTTTTTGCATTACATGGCACTCACTCAGCTCAGCTCAACCCACTTTAAAAAGTACCATAGGAAACTTAAAAAAATAACATTGGATGCATCATTGCAGGGTATTTCCTGTAATTACTTCTTGGTAAGAAGACAAATGTTATCCAAGAAGAGACTGAGGGCAGCAAGAACAATGAGCCCTGCAGCAAACTGGACCATAGTACTGCAGAAAATAATTCACGCTAACATTAACAGGTGTGTTTATTTTTGTCATTTTTAGCCATCCATCAGTCGAACTTCATGCTTAGAACCCGAGCAGTGGATGCCTTTGTCAGTGGAAAAGTGTCACTAACAAGCTCGGGCCATGGCCAGCTGAGTATTAGAAACACCTTGCATTGGAAAATGGACATCATCAGTAAGTTGTTGCTACTTTTTCATCACAGACAGTAAAACCTCACACGGCTAGGGTTGCCCTCAGAGGGCCGCTTGTAAAAATGAAACCATAGAAAATGTGTAATCGCCTCATGGTATTATTGCACAATTGGCCCTTTATTTGCTCGTCATTATTTAGCAACAAACTGATGGAAAACATGCTTTGGCATCAGAAGTCAAGATAACAAGCAGATATTAAAGTTCAACTTGAGATAATATTGAGGTTAGAATAAATTCACTTGCATGTTGTTCCCTTTTTTTCCTGTGAAATTTGAATTACAAACCCTGTTTCCATATGAGTTGGGAAATTGTGTTAGATGTAAATATAAACGGAATACAATGATTTGCAAATCATTTTCAACCCATATTCAGTTGAATATGCTACAAAGACAACATATTTGATGTTCAAACTGATAAACTTTTTTTTTTGGCAAATAATCATCAACTTTAGAATTTGATGCCAGCAACACGTGACAAAGAAGTTGGGAAAGGTGGCAATAAATACTGATAAAGTTGAAGAATGCTCATCAATTACTTATTTGGAACATCCCACAGGTGTGCAGGCTAATTGGGAACAGGTGGGTGCCATGATTGGGTATAAAAACAGCTTCCCAAAAAATGCTTAGTCTTTCACAAGAAAGGATGGGGCGAGGTACACCACTTTGTCCACAACTGCGTGAGCAAATAGTCAAACAGTTTAAGAACAACGTTTCTCAAAGTGCAGTTGCAAGAAATTTAGGGATTTCAACATCTACGGTCCATAATACCATCAAAAGGTTCAGAGAATCGGGAGAAATCACTCCATGTAAGCGGCAGGGCCGGAAACCAGCATTGACTGACCGTGACCTTCGATCCCTCAAAAACCGACATCAATCTCTAAAGGATATCACCAAATGGGCTCAGGAACACTTCAGAAAACCACTGTCACTAAATACAGTTTGTCGCTACATCTGTAAGTGCAAGTTAAAGCTCTACTATGCAAAGCGAAAGCCATTTATCAACAACATCCAGAGATGTTGGGCCCGAGATCATCTAAGATGGACTGATGCAAAGTGGAAAAGTGTTCTGTGGTCTGATGAGTCCACATTTCAAATTGTTTTTGGAAATATTCGAAATCGTATCATCCGGACCAAAGGGGAAGTGAACCATCCAGACTGTTATCGACGCAAAGTTCAAAAGCCAGCATCTGTGATGGTGTGGGGGTGCATTAGTGCCCAAGGCATGGGTAACTTACATATCTGTGAAGGCACCATTAATGCTGAAAGGTACATAGAGGTTTTGGAAGAACATATGCTGCCATCTAAGTGCCGTCTTTTTCATGGACACCCCTGCTTATTTAAGCAAGACAACGTCAAGCCACATTCAGCACGTGTTACAACAGCATGGCTTCGTAAAAAAAGAGTGCAGGTACTTTCCTGGCCAGCCTGCAGTCCAGATCTGTCTCCCATCGAAAATGTGTGGCGCATTATGAAGCGTAAAATACGACAGCGGAGACCCCGGACTGCTGAACGACTGAAGCTCTACATAAAACAAGAAGGGGAAAGAATTCCACCTGAGAAGCTTAAAAAATGTGTCTCCTCAGTTCCCAAACGTTTACTGAGTGTTGTTAAAAGAAAAGGTGATGTAACACAGTGGTGAACATGCCCTTTCCCAACTTCTTTGGCACGTGTTGCAGCCATGAAATTCTAAGTTAACTATTATTTGCAAAAAAAAAAAAAAGTTTATGAGTTTGAATATCAAAAAAAGTAAGGATTTTTTTATTTACTGACACAAAAAGCACACACTCCGTGTTGGTAAAATAACTGTAATTCAGGTGTGTCAAACGTACGATCCGGGGGTCATTTCTGGTCCACCAACATTTTTCCAAGAAATTGCAAAAAGCCGCTGCCTGACCAGGGCTCAGAAAATCTGCAGAGACTCCTCCCACCCCCACCAAGGACTGTTTTCACTGCTGGACTCTAGAAAGAGATTCCACGACCTCCGTAGCAGAACCTCCAGGTTCTATAACAGCTTCTTCCCTCAGGCCATAAGACTCTTGAACACATCATAATAATACCCTCAATTCCCCCCAAAAACGGATTAACTCGCTGGAATATAAAGACAATATAACATACATCCATAAATCTGGATGCATATGCAAAAGTGCAATATATTTATCCGTACAGTAATCTATTTATTTATATCTGCACCTTATTGCTCTTTTATCCTGCACTACAACAAAATGTCGTTTTTATCTGTACTGTAAATTTCAAATTTGAATGACAATAAACGGAAGTCTAAGTCAAATTTTTGTATTGGCCCGCAATTAGGGATGTCCGATAATATCGGACTGCCGATATTATCGGCCGATAAATGCTTTAAAAAGTTATATCGGAAATTATCGGTATCGGTTTCAAGATTATCGGTATCGGTTTCCAAAAGTAAAATTTGTGACTTTCTAAAACGCCGCTGTGTACACGGACGTAGGGAGAAGTACAGAGCGCCAATAAACCTTAAAGGCACTTCCTTTGCGTGCCGGCCCAATCACATAATATCTACGGCTTTCCACACACACACACAAGTGAATGCAAGCATACTTGGTCAAAAGCCATATAGGTCACACTGAGGGTGGCCGTATAAACAACTTTAACACTGTTACAAATATGCGCCACACTGTGAACCCACACCAAACTAGAATGACAAACACATTTCGGGAGAACATTCGCACCATAACACAACAAAACAAATACCCAGAACCCCTTGCAGCACTAACTCTTACGGGACGCTACAATATATGCCCCCGCTACCCCCTACACCCCCCCTCCCCACCTCAACCCCGACCCCGCCCACCTTAACCTCCTCATGCTCTCTCAGGGAGAGCATATCCCAAATTCCAAGCTGCTGTTTTGAGGCATGTTGAAAAAAATAATGCACTTTGTGACTTCTATCATAAATATGGCAGTGCCATGTTGGCATTTTTGTCCATAACTAAGAGTTGATTTATTTTGGAAAACCTTGTTACATTGTTTAATGCATCCAGCGGGGCATCACAATAAAATTAGGCATAATGATGTGTTAATTCCACGACTGTATATATCGGAATCGGTAATAAAGAGTTGGACAATATCAGAATATCGGCAAAAAAGCCATTATCGGACATCTCTACCCTCAGCATGTTCTGAAAATTAAATGGATTAATTATGAATGAGGTATTTTAGCTATAACAACTATTACCTATGAAAACAAAAGCTAAGATAATCTCCGACCTTTTTACTTCTGAGAGCTACTTTTACAAAAGGAAAATCACAAGAGAGCTACACATTTATTTGTATCTTAAAGCACACACAGGGAAGAAGCTTGTTTTGCCAGAACAAACAAAATGTTGGTATCCACAACTCACATTTTGTATCAAAATGTTGTGCATCTGCATCTTCAATTTCAGTATGCATTTATCTCTATTTCTGCTTTTTTCTTAGCTCAGCATTAAAGCCATTTTAATGACTGTCAACATTGAAATTGTACTCAAGTTAGGAAGCAGATCTGCATTCAAACAGTGTGGGCATTGTCGTGATGCTATGTTGTGGTCATTTGTTAATAGATAGAGGCATTTATTCTGACGTGAACACTTAAAAAATACTGAGTGAGGCTTTCAGCAAATATCATTTGAACCTTTGGTGAGCGAGGCAAAATCAACTGGCTCAAGAGCTACCGGTAGGAGACACCCCGTTTGATTTGACATAAATCAGTACCTAGTAGTACCGGTGGACTTCGGGTCTGTACATTTAAAAGAACTGAATTCAGTACCAATCCCTCTATTTTTTTCCCAACCAATCCTACTCAACTTTTACACATGTGTGCTTGCCAAAAGGCATGTACCCACATTTGGTGGTGACTTTGCTAATTAAATTTGCTGTAGCATCTTCATCGTACAAAATGTCTGAATAGTTTCATTGTTTAGTTGCAGCCCTCAGTGGAAAAAGTTTGTACGCGCCTAGTGTTAGATTTGGGCATTGAGCATCTGGAACTAACTGGGACTAACATCCCGATTCAAATTATTCAATTTTAATTCCCAGTTTTGATGCTGGGCCGGTAAAAAATAGCCGCCGAATATGTGTCACCAAGCTGTCACCATTTTGCTTCTATAGAGGATTTTTGTCTAGTCAATGAAAGGGACATTTCATAAAAAAATACAACTGTTTAGCGCTCTCATTTAAAACATGCACTGCCTATTAAAAATGCCTATTCAAATATCGAAATCCAGAAATTTTAGGAACCACAATCGAATTGAGCAATCGGAATCAGAACCAAAATGGTTCAAATTCAAACGAAGCCCAGGTGTAACTGGTATAATACGGAATTCCAAAAAATGTCAACTGAAAAAGTGGAATTATTAAAAAAAAGTAACAGAGTTTGGACCAGTCTTTTTTTTTTTTTTTTTTTTTAACTCAGAGAGCCCTACTTAGTCTATGTGTTGTTGTTTTTGTTAGTTTTTTGTTTTATTTTGTGCGGCTGCAAAAGGAAAATCACAGAGAGCTACACATTTATTTTCATAGCCTATCTTAAAGCCACCAGGGGGCCAAAGAAAGTTGCGGGTGCCAAAACTTCCATTTATATGTATCTTGAATTATTTCATCAAAACGGTTTTGTGCATGTGCATCACAGTACAAAGGTCCTGGGTTAGATCCCCGGGCTCGGGATTTTTCTGTGTGGAGTTTGCATGTTCTACCCGTGACTGCGTGGGTTCCCTCCGGGTACTCTGGCTTCCTCCCACCTCCAAAAACATGCACCTGAGGATAGGTTGATTGGCAACACTAAATTGGCCCTAGTGTGTGAATGTGAGTGTGAATGTTGTCTGTCTATCTGTGTTGGCCCTGCGATGAGGTGGCAACTTGTCCAGGGTGTACCCCGCCTTCCGCACGAATACAGCTAAAATAGGCTCCAGCACCCCCGTGTCCAAGGGACACACTGCAAAAACTGAAATCTAAGTAAGATTAAATATCTCAAATAAGGGTGATATTTGCTTATTTTCTGTCTGATAAGATAATTCTTCTCACTAAGCAGATTTCATGTTGGAGTGTTTTACTTGTTTTAAGGGTTTTGGTCCTAAATTATCTCAGTACAGTTACAGCTTGTTGCTGAGATTTTATGACCTATATTGAGTAAAACATGCTTGAAACTAGATTATCAACTGTTGCAAAGCTGTGTCATCAACACTCACAAGTATAAAACTACTTTTTTAAAGTAATAATTTCTTACTTCAAGCATGAAAAAAATATATATCATGATGTATCATTATGCCAAGATAATGGCACTAGCATTTACTTAATTTAAGACTATTTTTCAACATCCATCCATCTTCTTCCGCTTATCTGAGGTTGGGTCGCGGGGGCAGCAGCCTAAGCAGGGAAGCCCAGATTTCCCTCTCCCCAGCCACTTCGTGCAGCTCTTCCCGGGGGATCCCGAGGCGTTCCCAGGCCAGCCGGGAGACATATTCTTCCCAACGTGTCCTGGGTCTGCCCCGTGGCCTCCTACCGGTTGGACGTGCCCTAAACACCTCCCGAGGGAGGCGTTCGGGTGGCATCCTGACCAGATGCCCGAACCACCTCATCTGGCTCCTCTCGATGTGGAGGAACAGTGGCTTTACTTTGAGCTCCTCCCGGATGGCAGAGCTTCTCACCCTATCTCTAAGGGAGAGCCCCGCCACCCGGCGGAGGAAACTCATTTCGGCCGCTTGTACCCGTGATCTTGTCCTTTCGGTCATAACCCAAAGCTCATGACCATAGGTGAGGATAGGAACGTAGATCGACCGGTAAATTGAGAGCTTTGCCTTCCGGCTCAGCTCCTTCTTCACCACAACGGATCGATACAGCGTCCGCATTACTGAAGATGCCGCACCGATCCGCCTGTCGATCTCACAATCTATTTTTCAACATATTGAGCAAAAAGGTCTCTCTTTTTTTTCTACCAAGAAAAGCGCACTTGTTATTAGTGAGAATATACTTATTTTAAGGTACTTTTGGGTTCATTGAGGTTAGCTAATTTTACTTGTTTTGGAAAGTCTTAACAAGCCGAATTTTCTTGTTCTATTGGCAGATAATTTTGCTTAGTTCAAATAAAATACCTCTAATTTTTTTGTTTTTTCTTGTTTTTGAACACTGACTTTTTGCAGTGTAGAAAATGGATGGATGGATGGTTTTGTGCTATTTGTTAGAACAGAAAAACTAGATTCAAATTGTTTTTTGAATAATTGCTTTGTTTTTTTTAACGTTTTTATTTTATTTTATTTTTTTCCGGCTTTTTGCTGGATCTTTTGGAAGGGATTACAAACAAAAACTGAGGTACCGGAGTAAACGCCACAGAAGTAGCGTCAAGCTTCTAAAAAAAAAAAGAAAAGAAAAAACCCAGGAGGGGCAATTCAAGCAGAATCTGCTAGTTATGCTTAATGTGTTGCCTTAAAAGAGCATGTTGCCAGATAAAAGCACGGAGAGTGGAGTGGAGTGGAGGGAGGGAAAGAACAAGATGCTGAGTTTAACAGAGTTGATAAGCTACTGGCTTGGCGCCAGGACAACACCCGCCTCCAACCCCCACACACTACAAACTTACAGTGGCAAACAAACTCCGCCGCCACCGCCGCCCCTCTAGTGGCGTCTACATTGCTCTTCATTAGCGTCCCAGAAGGGGATGCTTGTCATGTACTAGTAATTAGCAGAGGAGGCTTTCCTGAAGGCCCCTCATTAGGGCAGACTTGAAGGCAGAGAGGGTGTGTCCGAAGCAGCTGGATGAGTCAAATATTACTTTCCTCCAACGACATGAGTAACTGGAGTACTACATGGTGGAATGCTGACTTGTTAGACATGCCTGCGTTGTTAACGCTGATAACAACGTCAGCACCACCAGTGGAAATGTCGGCTTCCATCCTGTGGTGAGGTGTACTTCTGTCTGCACTGGAGCGCTTATCAGGAGCGATGAGAGCCTTTTCACTTGGAGCCTGTTTATAAGCGCTAAATGACACTTGTGACTACACCATGGGTGTCAAACTCTGGCCCGCGGGCCAAATTCGGCCCGCCGTGTAATTTCATTTGGCCCTTGAGGCAATATCAAATTAACATTAGAGCTGGCCCGCCGGTATTATACAGCGGCGGTAACACCGCATTCACCGCTAATACTCATACTTGCCAACCCTTCCTATTTTCAGTGCCCCTCTCGACTATTCGCAACTATTCTCCCGAATTTCTCCCAATTTCCCCCCGGACAACAATATTGGGGGCGTGCCTTAAAGGCACTGTCTTTAGCATACTCTACAACCTGTCATCACGTCTGCTTTTCCTCCATACTAACAGCGTGCCGGCCCCTGTCACATGATATATGCGGCTTCTACACACACATAAGTGAACGCAATGCATACTTGATCAACAGCCATACAGGTCACACTGAGGGTGGCCGCATAAACAACTTTAACACTGTTACAAATATGCGCCACACTGTGAAACCACACCAAAAAAGAATGACAAACACATTTAACACAACATAAACACAACAGAACAATTACCCATAACCCCTTGCAGCACTAACTCTTCCGGGACGCTACAATATACACCCCCCCGCTACCACCAAACCCCGCCCCCCCATCCCCGCCCACCTGAGCCCCGACGTTAATGAACTAGCATCCCAGAAAATATGGCAGGTATCTGGCTTGGGCACATCAGATTAGATCAGTGTGTCGCAAACTGAGCAGTAAAAAGGCCTGAATGGTTGATTTATTCATTGTTATTTTATTTTCAAATTTGTTAGCCTGTGTAAAAAGTTAATGTTGACATTTACCTCAGAAGGCTGCAAATAGAAAAGAGGCATTCGATTTTTTATTTAAATTGTATTTAATATACCATTGATGTTTTTTCGTTTGTTTTTTGAAAGTTGATTTTGCACTATTAAGTTATATAAGCGTTGCTTGTTCCATATTCAGTGTTAAAGTAAATCAGTGTAGCAAACTGAGCAATAATTAACGTTTTATTCATGCACTTTCTCTTGCTACTTCAAGGCTTGAATGTTTGATTCATTCATTATTGTTATTTTATTTTCAAATGTATTATTTATTAGCCTGTGGAAAAAGTTTATTTTGATATTTACCTCAGAAGGCTGCAAATAGAAAAGAGGCATTCAATTTTTATTTACATTTTATTTGATATGTCATTGATATTTTTGAATTATTATTATTATTATTTGAAACTCGATTTTGCATGTCACTATAAAGTTATATAAGCCTTGCTTGTTCAATATTCAATGCAAAACTTGTTTGGGTCCCTATTAAGCGCCTTTTACTTGCTTTGTCGGCATGTAAAATTGTAACATTACCTCGAGGCAGTCTAGCTGAGTCCCTTCAGAGTGCTTGGTTACCCACCGAGTTTTTGCCTGCAACCATACTTGCACTATCCATTTATCCGAGGTCGGGTCGCGGGGGCAGCAGCCTAAGCCGGGAAGCCCAGACTTCCCTCTCCCCAGCCACTTCGGGGGATCCCGAGGCGCTCCCAGGCCAGCCGGGAGACATGGTCTTCCCAATGTGTCTTGGGTCTTCTCCGTGGCCTCCTGCCGGTCGGACGTGCCCTTAACATCTCCCTAGGGAGGTGTTCGGGTGGCATCCTGACCAGATGCCCGAACCACCTCATCTGGCTCCTCTCGATGTGGAGGAGCAGCGGCTTTACTTTGAGCTCCTCCCGGATGACAGAGCTTCTCACCCTATCTCTAAGGGAAAGCCCCGCCACCCGGCGGAGGAAGCTCATTTCGGCTGCTTGTACCCGTGATCTTGTCCTTTCGGTCATAACCCAGAGCTCATGACCATAGGTGAGGATGGGAACGCAGATCGACCGGTAAATTGAGAGCTTTGCCTTCTGGCTCAGCTCCTTCTTCACCACAACAGATCGATACAGCGTCCGCATTACCGAAGACGCCGCACCGATCCGCTTGTCGATCTCACGATCCACTCTTACTTCACTCGTGAACAAGACTCCGAGGTACTTGAACTCCTCCCCAACCTGGAGATGGCACTCCGCCCTTTTCCGGGCGAGAACCATGGACTCGGACTTGGATGTGCTGATTCTCATCCCAGTCGATTCACACTCGGCTGCGAACCAATCCAGTGACAGCTGAAGATCCTGGCCAGATGAAGCCATCAAGACTAGGGATGTCCGATAATGGCTTTTTGCCGATATCCGATATTCCGATATTGTCCAACTCTTTAATTACCGATACCGATATCAACCGATACTGATATATACAGTCGTGGAATTAACACATTATTATGCCTAATTTGGACAACCAGGTATGGTGAAGATAAGGTCCTTTTTTAAAATATTAATAAAATAAAATAAGCAAAGTCTGTTCCTTTTCTTCGTTTTCCACCCAGACATACAATACTAGTACACAGCTCATGAAAAACAATATTTTTTGTTATTGTCATTGTAGATGGGACAAAACACTTATATTAGAAAATAATCTCATGGAAATGACAGCTGTCATTTGATTTGATTATAATAATAAAACATTTAATTTAGGGATGTCCGATAATGGCTTTTTGCCGATATCCGATATTCCGATATTGTCCAACTCTTTAATTACCGATACCGATATCAACCGATATATACAGTCGTGGAATTAACACATTATTATGCCTAATTTGGACAACCAGGTATGGTGAAGATAAGGTACTTTAAAAAAAAATTTTATAAAATAAAATAAGATAAACAAATTAAAAACATTTTCTTGAATACAAAAGAAAGTAAAACAATATAAAAACAGTTACATAGAAACTAGTAATTAATGAAAATGAGTCAAATTAACTGTTAAAGGTTAGTACTATTAGTGGACCAGCAGCACGCACAATCATGTGTGCTTACGGACTGTATCCCTTGCAGACTGTATTGATATATATTGATATATAATGTAGGAACCAGAATATTAATAACAGAAAGAAACAACCTTTTTGTGTGAATGAGTGTAAATGGGGGAGAGAGTTTTTTTTGGGATTGGTGCACTAATTGTAAGTGTATCTTGTGTTTTTTATGTTGATTTAATTAAAAAAAAACAAAAAAAACCCTGATACCGATAATAAAAAAAACGATACCGATAATTTCCGATATTACATTTTAAAGCATTTATTGGCCGATAATATCGGCAGGCCGATATTATCGGACATCTTTAATCAGGACCTCATCATCTGCACTCAGTGGCCTAGTGGTTAGAGTGTTCGCCCTGAGATCGGTAGGTTGTGAGTTCAAACCCCGGCCGAGTCATACCAAAGACTATAAAAATGGGACCCATTACCTTCCTGTTGGCACTCAGCATCAAGGGTTGGAATTGGGGGTTAAATCACCAAAAATGATTCCCGGGCGCGGCACCGCTGCTCCCCTCACCTCCCAGGGGGTGAACAAGGGGATGGGTCAAATGCAGAGGACAAATTCCACCACACCTAGTGTGTGTGTGACAATCAATGGTACTTTAACTCTACTTTAACTTTAAAAGCAGAGACCTAATCCTTCAGCCACCAAACTGGATCCCCTCAACGCCCCGACTGCGCCTAGAAATTATGTCCATAAAAGTTACTTGCACCAAAGGTTTTAAAGTACGGCACCATTTGATTTTAACAAACGGTCGTACGTATTTCAATGTAGTTTTTAATCATCTAATTGATAACCTGTGGCGGTCATTTTTTTCAACCAATCCTGCTCAACTTTTACACACACATGCTCGTCGGTCTCCGAAAGGTGTGTATCCAATTGGGTGGCGATTCTGCTCAACCTTAAAGTTACAGCGGGCGGTTTTGTACAGCGCATTGAGCTGTGTAAGAAATTTCAAGTCAATACGATTTATGGGGTTTGATAACAGCGCTGCATATTTGTCAGCAAAGTAACAGCACAGGTAAGACGGTAAAGCTGCAACGTGCTAACAAATGTTCAGCCCTTTTGCGTGCAGGGGAGGAGAAGCTTACACAAAAATGACACCAGATAAGCCACCTCTTGGACGGTTTGCTGGGGATCATATCAGACTACAATTACACTTGGAACGCGGATTACTAGCCGATTAAAAACATTTATGTTCGCCCTCAAGACGCTTCTGAACGACAGTTTCTCCATGCTTTGCTCAAATCTGATTAATGCAGCTGAGATAGGCTCCAGTGACCCCAAAAGGGACAAGTGGTAGAAAATGAATGGATGGAGAGAAAAAAAATGAAAGGCTTATCTGCAGATGTTGGCTACACTTGATTTGGGGAGAAAAGAAGGACTGAGGTAATGGGGCTCCTACACTTTCACTGTCCTACACACACACACACACACACACACACACACACACACACACACACACACACACACACACACACACACACACACACACACACACACACACACACACACACACACACACACATCTCTCATCAAGTAGGTGTGTCTTTGTTTGGCAGATTCATGTTACCCTTTCCAACCGCCGGCCGCCTCCACTCATCCACACCTCAGTCGGCCCCTCTTTGCACACCCACACCTTACACACACATACACACAGACACGCATGCATCTGCACGCACACACACACACACACACACTGCTATTTATAGAGCACAGTTGATTTAAGGATGTCAGGTCCACATTACGCCAAGGCTTTCTTTCTTTCTTTTTTTTTTTTTTTTTTTTAAGGAAACAGTCTGTTTCTACTTTTGACCAACCATATGATTTCATTTCCTTCTTGGGAATCCCACTTTCTTTGACCCCCTTTTTGCTCCTTAATTCCCTTTCCCCCCCTCTTACACCGCAAAATCTGAAATCTAAGTAAGATGAAATATCTCAAATAAGGGTTATATTTGCTTATTTTCTGTCTGATAAGATCATTCTTCTCACACTGGTTTTAAGTGTTTTGGTCCTAAATGATCTCAGTAAGATATTACAGCTTGTTGCTGAGATTTGATGACCTATATTGAGTAAAACATGCTTGAAACTAGAATATCAACTGTTGCAAAGCTGTGTCATCAACACTCACAAGTATAAAACTACTTTTTTAAAGTAATAATTTCTTATTTCAAGCATGAAAAAAAAAATCATGACTTTGACACAATTGTGTCTTATATTAAAACAGATGACAGCCAAATGGACTTTGCTGCTTTATTTTCAATGAAACAATAGAACATAGGTACTCATACAGTAGTACAGTTGGCACAGTACAGTAAACGGAGAGTTAATATTTAAACATTTAACATGTGACATTTCTAACAATTTTGAACAGAAAAGGTTCATGCACATTCAGGTAAATTCTTCAAAAATACAATTAAAAAATGTTTGGCTGGGGGCTGGGCTGTATATATGCGCACTAATTGACTGAAAGAGCACGCACTTGGCGCGATGATGTCATGTTGTCGATGGAAAAATGCATTTTTAGACCATATGATTTGTCTGAGCGGCTAGGAGACCCTGAGAGTATCAAGCGATTGCCTTGTTGCCTTTCCATTAAGAACAATAAACTAGTTTTTAGTATAAGTTTGCTGCTTTCAAGAAATGTAATGCCGAGCACATATCATTATGTCAAGATGATGGCACTAGCATTTACTTCATTTAAGAATATTTTTCAGCATATTGAGCAAAAAGGTCTAATTTTTTTTTCTACCAAGAAAAGTGCACTTGTTATTAGTGAGAATATACTTATTTGAAGGTATTTTTGGATTCATTGAGGTTAGCTTAATTTTACTTGTTTTGGAAAGTCTTGACAAGCCAAATTTTCTTGTTCTATTGGCAGATAATTTTGCTTATTTCAAATAAAATACCCCTCATTTTTGTATTTTTTTTTCTTGTTTTTGAACAATGACTTTTTGCAGTGTATCCATACTTGTATGGATTTGGTCTGTCTCCGTCATACTATTCTAACCACTGTTTCAAGACAACTATTCCAATTTGCAAACAGTTGCACACCATCCATCCATGCATCCATTTTCTACCGCTTGTCCCTTTCGGGGCTCCAGCACCCTCCATGACAGTTGCCCACCAGAAACAAAAACAAAAAATAGTATTAGCTTTTTACAAAAATACAAAAATGTCCAAAAATATTATGATGTATTTTTTAGACAAGTGTTGGCAATCCTCAACTCTTCAGATGCCTCTGTTTTGTTTTGTTTTTTAAATCACGGCAGTGGAGGTATGTGCATTTTTGAAAGAGTTCTATCATTTCTGACTGTCTGTGAGGCCGTGAAAGTTTACAGGCAGAGTCCTGACTGGGGATTCCAAAAAAAAAAAAAAAAAAGAATGAACATATGCAAATAAAATAGAAAGATTCCTTGGTCTTTAGTGCCAATTAAGCGGAGTTTTTGGTGTGTTTGATATGTGGCGAGAATTTAGAAAACAACAAATTTAACGTTGATAGACATTTTAAAAACAACATTAGGTAACATTCATTTCAAAGTACGGTATATCGACATGTGTATTGTAAAGGTAAAAAAAAAAAAAGATTGTGTTAGCTATGGGTGTCCCAATACAACGTGTTTACTTCCAATACGATACTGATATTGGAGCCTTGAGTGTTGGCTGATACCGATTTAAATCCGATACGATATCAGCACAAATCATAGCACACACTTGTATTATTTTGTCTTGTGGGATGTTAGAAAAGGTTTGATTTAGTGGAATTTGTCAAACGGAAACTATGGTCGGTATTAAAAACACGATCCTTGTGGCATAAAAAACACGGATTTGTTATTCTGTAGTGTAGAATATTAGAGAATGTTCCATCAAGTGACATGAATCAGAGAACAATAATAACTTATACTTTAGAAATGGAGTGGTAATTTGTTTTCGGCTACACCAAGTGGTCACAATAATTCATTAAATGAAGGTCATTACGCAGTAATTTGAACGATGCGGACACGTTTGTTACTGGATACTTTCTCGTACTTCTCTGCTTTGGAGATCTTGTGAGTAATATGCACTAATATATACTATACTTATTCAATATACGTTGACAGATGTGGTGTTTTAGACTGCAATATTGTTCAATTAAATCCGCTTGTTTTGTATGCTTAGCTTGTGTGCTATTGTGTTCTTAGCTGTTGTTTAGCTGCTGGCTACCGTAGCCTCTCATGTTTACTTTTTGTAAATGACTTGACTAAAATACGAGAAAAGACCAACCATGCGTGTTTATTGGAGGGCATTTAGATGTTAACTGGCTGATCCGCTTTGCACAAGTAAACACTGCAGGGCCGCTTATATTGGATATTTTAGATGCAAGTCCATATTATCAGACCGATATCCGATACTAATATCATAATGGGACACTCCGAGTATTAGCTCTTATGTTTTTAGCTTTAAACTATTTTTCTTTAATGCAATTAGGCCCTTTGCTGAACACAACAGACTCTACAGTGAAGTACATCCATCCAGCAATCCATTTTCTACCATTTGTCCCTTACGGGGTTGTGGGGGGTGCTGGAGCTTACACTGCAAAAAGTCAGTGTTCAAAAACAAGAAAAAATACAAAAATTAGGGGTATTTTATTTGAACTAAGCAAAATTATCTGCCAATAGAATAAGAAAATTTGGCTTGTCAAGACTTTCCAAAACAAGTAAAATTAGCTAACCTCAATGAACCCAAAAATACCTTAAAATAAGTATATTCTCACTAATAACAAGTGCACTTTTCTTGGTAGAAAAAAAGAAGACTTTTTTTGCTCAATATATTGAAAAATATTCTTAAATGAAGTAAATGCTAGTGCCATTATCTTGACATAATGATATGCGCTCGGCATTACATTTCTTGAAACCAGCAAACTTATACTAAAAACTAGTTTATTGTTCTTAATGGAAAGGCAACAAGGCAACCGCTTGTTACTCTCGGGGTCTCCTAGCCGCTCAGGCAAATCATATGGTCTAAAAATGCATTTTTCCATCAACAACATGACATCATCGCGCCAAGTGCGTGCTCTTTCAGTCAATTAGTGCGCATATATACAGCCCGGCCCCCGGCCAAAAAAATGTATCTGAATGTTCAAAATTGTTCGAAATGTCACATGTTAAATGTTTAAATATTAACTGTCAGTTTACTGTACTGTGCCAAATGTACTACTATAGGAGTACGTATTTTCTATTGTTTCATTGAAAATAAAACAGCAAAGTCCATTTGGCTGTCATCTGTTTTAATTATGAGACACAATTGTGTCAAAGTCATGATTTTATTTTTTCATGCTTGAAATAAGAAATGATTACTTTAAAAAAGTAGTTTCATACTTGTGAGTGTTGATGACACAGCTTTGCAACAGTTGATATTCTAGTTTCAAGCATGTTTTACTCAATATAGGTCATCAAATCTCAGCAACAAGCTGTAATATCTTACTGAGATCATTTAGGACCGAAACCCTTAAAACAAGTAAAACACTCTAACATAAAATCTGCTTAGTGAGAAGAATTATCTTATCAGACAGAAAATAAGCAAATATCACCCTTATTTGAGATATTTCATCTTACTTAGATTTCAGTTTTTGCAGTGTATCTCAGCTGCATTCGGGCGGAAGGCAAGGTACACCCTGGACAAGTCACCACCTCATCGCAGGGCCAACACAGACAGACAACACACAGTTAAACTAAGTGTGCAACCTAAAAGTTCCTGAAAGATTTCTGTCTTAAAAATGTTTTGGTTTTTTTCACTAATACATTATTAAAATTCCAACTAGGTTATCTTATTGCAATAAAGCACAACAGAAGTCCAAAGTATACAAGCTTTGATTTAAGGGATGTAAATCCAAAAACAGAAAGGAGAAGAAAAAAAAAATGCATGAAAGTCGAAGTGTTTCATGGCTCAACTGTGCCATCTATCTGTCACCTGCAGAAGTACAAGCAACTATTACACCAAAAGTGTCTGCATCAATAAAATACAAGGAAAATACAAAAAATAAAACACCTTGAGACTTGGAGTAGGGCATCTCAAATTGCCCTACTCCCCTCTTTCCCACCCACCATATGTTAACACTTTACTTCCCATATAACCGTGATGACAGCGTCGCTCTGCCCCTTTAAGACCCGGCCTGGAATTCTGTGGTTTGCCTCTGCATTGGTTGGGGCATAATAGTGCCCTCGCTCACACATAAACGCAGCAGTAAAACAAAAAAAAAAGTGACTCACGCCGGTGCTTCTTTCTGCACTTTCATTCCTGGACGTCGAAGGCATGCAAAACAATGTGCATCTTTTTCTCGATAAAAATATTCACAATATAGTGTAGCCTTTTAAAGAAAAAGCTACAACAATAACAGTCCCTGAAGTGGGTTTTTACTGACTATAAAATAAGTTTTTTTATAAAAAAAAAAACAACTGAAAAAATGATCAGTTCTTGTCTTACAAGTGTACAAACAAGTCAGTTACTGTTGATAGTATTAATCACTTCACTCAGTCTTGACCTAACAACGAAGGCCTGGTGCGTTTAACATCAAAGGAGCACATTTTGAAACATGTTGATTGTGCAAGTGTAAAAGGAAGTTAACCCCTATAATAATACAAGAAAATAAAACAGCCTACCTTAATGTAACTTTTGGTGTACGTTCTTCTTGCATCCTGTTGGAATATGAACATTTAGTGGTAATTAATACAACAAGCAGAAATTCAAATACAAAGCATAACACTGCCAGAGTTCAGCCTGTGCATAGTACAAACCCCGTTTCCATATGAGTTGGGAAATTGTGTTAGATGTTAATATCAACGGAATACAATGATTTGCAAATCCTTTTCAACCCATATTCAGTTGAATATGCTACAAAGACAACATATTTGATGTTCAAACTGATAAACTTTTTTTTTTTTTTGCAAATAATCATTAACTTTAGAATTTGATGCCAGCAACACGTGACAAAGAAGTTGGGAAAGGTGGCAATAAATACTGATAAAGTTGAGGAATGCTCATCAAACACTTATTTGGAACATCCCACAGGTGAACAGGCACATTGGGAACAGGTGGGTGCCATGATTGGGTATAAAAGTAGATTACATGAAATGCTCAGTCATTCACAAACAAGGATGGGGCGAGGGTCACCACTTTGTCAACAAATGCGTGAGAAAATTGTTGAACAGTTTAAGAAAAACCTTTCTCAACCAGCTATTGCAAGGAATTTAGGGATTTCACCATCTACGGTCCGTAATATCATCAAAGGGTTCAGAGAATCTGGAGAAATCACTGCACGTAAGCAGCTAAGCCCGTGACCTTCGATCCCTCAGGCTGTACTGCATCAACAAGCGACATCAGTGTGTAAAGGATATCACCACATTGGCTCAGGAACACTTCAGAAACCCACTGTCAGTAACTACAGTTGGTCGCTACATCTGTAAGTGCAAGTTAAAACTCTCCTATGCAAGGTGAAAACCGTTTATCAACAACACCCAGAAACGACGTCGGCTTTGCTGGGCCTGAGCTCATCTAAGATGGACTGATACAAAGTGGAAAAGTGTTCTGTGTGGTTTGACGAGTCCACATTTCAAATTGTTTTTGGAAACTGTGGACGTCGTGTCCTCCGGACCAAAGAGGAAAAGAACCATCCGGATTGGATTGTTACAGGCGCAAAGTTGAAAAGCCAGCATCTGTGATGGTATGGGGGTGTATTAGTGCCCAAGACATGGGTAACTTACACATCTGTGAAGGCACCATTAATGCTGAAAGGTACGTACAGGTTTTGGAGCAACATATGTTGCCATCCAAGCAACGTTACCATGGACGCCCCTGCTTATTTAAGCAAGACAATGCCAAGCCACGTGTTACATCAACGTGGCTTCATAGTAAAAGAGTGCGGGTACTAGACTGGCCTGCCTGTAGTCCAGACCTGTCTCCCATTGAAAATGTGTGGCGCATTATGAAGCCTAAAATACCACAACGGAGACCCCCGGACTGTTGAACAACTTAAGCTGTACATCAAGCAAGAATGGGAAATAATTCCACCTTAGAAGCTTAAAAAATGTGTCTCCTCAGTTCTCAAACGTTTACTGTGTGTTGTTAAAAGGAAAGGCCATGTAACACAGTGGTGAACATGCCCTTTCCCAACTACTTTGGCACGTGTTGCCGCCATGAAATTCTAAGTTAATTATTATTTGCAAAAAAAAATAAAGTTTATGAGTTTGAACATCAAATATCTTGTCTTTGTAGTGCATTCAATTGAATATGGGTTGAAAAGGATTTGCAAATCATTGTATTCCGTTTATATTTACATCTAACACAATTTCCCAACTCATATGGAAACGGGGTTTTTATAATAGGAAACATGTTTTTTAGTGACTCAGGGTTTAGTGCGCCATATTTGGCAAGGATCAGTGATGTTCACACTGTGGTTGGTTTGTGTACCACTGATGGCACACAGGCTGATATTAACACTATGATGAATTATATCAGTGTCATATATGCCATTATAGTTTAAATTGTTTGTAACTGGTTTAAAATAAACTTCAATTTATATCCTTTTTTCCAAATCTAAATCTGATAATAAACAAATAGAAAACACAAATTGTGTTTTGTTAGCTCCCGGCTAACAAAACGGTGCAGCTATTTTATGGATTTTTCTTTGCCGACGGCCGTAATAGAAGTAGTTTTCAAAATAAATAAAAACAACCACAGACCCTGAAAAGGTGGGTTATTGTTTGTGCTATGATGCCATCTTTTGGACGAGTTTGCTCACGGCAGGTGTGCCAGGGTGAACGTCTACAGCAGGGGTGTCAAAGTCAAGGTCTGGGGGCAAAATCCGGCCCGCGAATGTATGATCTATGGCCTCCGGGATGATATTTGATTAGTATTAGAACCAACCCGCAGGCCACAGACACCTGCTGCTCTTTGCACACACCAATACTCCCTGTTTGGACTTGATGGGGTCGTAGGGACCCCATCAAGTCATAAAAATGGGTTCCCACAGTAAATTTTTGGGGTCCCACTTTTTTTAACCGTTTTGAAAACAAATGATAAATGTATGCATTATCCTGTTATATCTCACAATTTATATTGTGTTTTGGAAAAAGGTTGTCATAAACGTTACTTAATTCATAAAAAATAATACAAAAGAAAACACATTTTGACGCATATGTAAATGTATTCATTCGCTTTCTTCTTTCCTTCATGGATCTAAACTTTACCTCTGCTAGTATTTTTTTCTATATTTTTATTGTAATATTTTCAGAATGTGTTTGTTCTATTTTTGGCCAAAGTAAGACAAAGAAAACAATCTGAAGTTGTCTTTAGTTTTTAGTTTTAATGCCATGATTTTAATAGTCCGGCCCACGTGTGCACAGATTTTCCTCCATGTGGCCCCTGAGCTAAAATGAATTTGACACCCCTGGTCTACAGTATTTCCTTCTGAACCGTCGTCCTGTCTTCAAGTCATCCATAGCATTTCTACTCGTATGGATTCTTCATTCATCACTCTAAGTAACGTTTGTAAGTTTTACAATACAACAAACTATTTATACCTACTAAACCGTCCCATGTGTGATGTCAGTATGAGTGTTTTCATGCACACCTGTATATGTATGTGCTATTGTAATGCAATCAGGCTAGCTTTGTTAGCATTTGCTAATATGCTAACACGTTCAGGAGTGTCTGTGTTGGGCAATGGCATTTGTATGGATTTTGGAAGAAACTTGTATGGAAGAAACAATAAAAGTAATCAAATTACAAGTATTTAAAATGAAACAAATAAACAATAAACAAACAAATATATAGGAGTATACAGGTCATTGTATACACAGGGCATTCAATCGATTGCAACTGGACTGTTTGGTTTGTTTTAGAAAACGTTTCGCCTCTCATCCAAGTAGGCTTCATCAGTTCATGCTCATAGACTTAGGTTGGTCAGATCTAGTCTTAGACTTAGATTGGTCAGATCTCGGCTTAGACTTAGATTGGTCAGATTTAGTCTTGGACTGAGATTGGTCAGATCTCGGCTTAGACTTAGATTGGTCAGAGCTAGTCTTAGACTTAGATTGGTCAGATCTAGTCTAGCGGCGGGTGCCAAAACCCCAAATATTTACACTCCAACACCAGGAGGGTGTGCCTGGGCAATGATGGTTCTGCTCTATTGTAGTAAAAAAAACCAACTGTGGATATGCAAACAAGCATATAGTTATAGTTATTGAAGTGTGACTGTATTGTGTGGCAGAACGATTGCTGTAGATCGATCACTATCATTTCAAAATAGTCAAAATCACTCACGTTAGCATTCCATTTAGTTGTAAACAAATGACACAAAGTAGCGTCTGTGACCAGAATGTTTAAAACTCCTGTTATTTGTTGGAGGCTAAATTGCAGAGTCTTTTAGGAATGGTTGAAAGGACTGTTGTATGTGGGAGACAGGTGGTGTCAAAGACCACTTCCTCTGTTCAGAGATGGCTTTTCAACTTTGACATAGATGGCTTCCCTCATTCCCCTTTCCTAACATCCATCCTCCCTGTCCAGAATTTTTACATTTGTGTTCTCAAAGGAGTGCTGTTTCTCCCTGAGGTGCAGGTAGACAGCAAAGTCTGGGCCTGAAGAGTTTGCCATGCGTCGGCTTAGTAGTTGTTTTTTACCCCCAATATATAAATCAGTGCATTCATTATTACACTGGATAGCATACAACTGAATGGAATGCAAACGCAAGGGATTGCAACTGTTTTGGACTAATAGTGATCGATCCACAGCGATCGTTTTGCCACACAATACCTCAATGCCAGCGAGGGGAAATCACACTTCAATGACTGTCGTTGGCTTTGGCAGTAGGATTTTTATTTGCATCTCAACATTGTTTTTCTCACTACGATAGAGCCGAACCATCCTTACCCAAGCACACCCTCCTGATGTTGGAGTATCAATATTTGGGGTTTTGGCACCAGCTGCTAGACTAGACCTGACCAATCTAGGTCAAAGACTAGATCTGACCAATCTAAGTCAAAGACTAGATCTGACCAATCTAAGTATATGAGCATGCACTGATGAAGTCTACTTTGATAAGAAGCAAAACCTCTTCTAAGACAAACCCAACAGTCAAGTTGTGATTGATTGAATGCCCTGAGATTATAATGGCATTAATTTTGTGTTATTTCAGTTCCACAAATTCCTCAGTAAATTCACCAAAACGTCACCGTGGAGTTATTGAGTCTGTTTTGCTGATTGGAGAGCTAGTGGGTCCTCGACGATGACTTTTGTTTTGTTTCATTGGACGTTTTACTGCCATGTTACAGACACCGTTTGGAGACAAAGTACCAGTAGAATGGAAAAACAAAAAGTTTCCTGTATATTGAAGCTATCATCATATATATTTGATTTATGACCCCGAAAGACTTACAAAATTTGCGAGTAAATAGATATGATCAAAGTAGTATCAATCTCGCAGAGATTCCCGAGCCAATTTGATAGATAATGAGCTAGCCAGACATGTGTGACGTAGAGGTAGGAACCGCAGATCACCAACAACAATGCAAATCATGCAGACTTTGTGAGAATCAACAACGATTACTTTGGGAAAAATGATGATCCAGAACATTATATTGTTAATATAAGGAAGATGAGCTACAAGTTGGGCTCATTTTAAGAAGCAGGGACAGGCAACAAATGCTATTTTTTTTGCCAGTGATCAAGGTACCTTTTTTTAATATTTTTAATTGTATTAATTAAATATTCAATCAGATTAAGGAGCAGGACACTGGGGATGCAAATGACACTGACACTGTGGAATGGACCACTAATTAACACAGAGTCACTATAACTAAATTAAAATGCTATTATTGTGTAACTTACCTACAAGCTAAACTGTGACGGTCATAAGTGAAGGTAGCACAAATATATGAATAGCTAAATATGTTTGGAAAATAACCATTTGCTTAGATAAAAGTATGATGTTATCCTTTTCTGACTACAGAGGCCTCCAAAGCTGTCAATAGGCTGCCTTTGCTTGGGCCACAGAGCCCTCCAGTGGCCAGCAGTGGTAATACCTCACCCTGAACAGGCCCACTAGGCAAGCTCCCTTTTATTAGATCCAGATTTGACCGTCTCAAAGCACACATGAATGATTTTTGTAGTCTGCCGAGCAGCCCGCGTCGAGTTCACCCTGTCAGACATGTCTAGTGAAGGGGGGGTGGGGAGGAAGGAGAGACGCGGGCCTCAAAGTAAATGCTTTGAGAATGCGGGGACCGAGGGGGTAAAAAACCCAAAACCTGAGAGCCGGGCTCAGGTCCTGCAGCCTTGCAGGGAACAACACGTTTCTTATTGAGGCGAGTCGGGGCCCGGATCCAAACGAGAGGTGACAGCATATTCATTTCACCGCCGTGTTTTTCTTTAAGGGCCTTCTCAAAACGCTGCTGACTGACGAGCTGCTAGATTCATAATTAAAGCGACTGCTTGGTGATTCCAAAGCCTTTAAAGCCAGGATCTTGTTTGTTGGCTCCTAGCAAAGTGTTTCCACACACACACACACACACACACACACACACACACACACACACACACACACACACACACACACACACACACACACACACACACACACACACACACACACTATTGTATTTGTTACCTTCTTGAGACCTCCGAAAAATGCCTACCTCTTTAGGACCACCCTTTCTAGATATATAAAGATTTGTATTTACAACATTAATAATATATGCAAACTTTGCAAATATAGAAAAATGTAAGCTTTTAGTTATTTTTTGTTTGTTTTAATCTTAATTATTTACTTCGTTATTACAGTATGTCTCTATATACATATTTATTTTATTTAAAAAAATAATAATTTTGGCCAAAGGGGGCGCATTTCAATTTCTTACACACACTTGTTATTACATATGTTGGCCAGAGGGGGGGCACTTCAAATTTTTACACGCACTTGTTATTTCATATGTTGACCAGAGGGGGAGCACTTTTAAAACCGACACACAGTTTTCAGCACAGTCCCACTAAAGAGTAGGCAAACATTACAGGGAGACAGAACAAGACCGCTGACGGGTCAGCCAACTTCCGGCACCTCTTAAAAAGGTGGGAAAACAGGTGGGGGGTTGTTCTGATAAAAAAAATATTCAATCTAAGGCTGGACTCCCGGGGACAGAGGGTCCAGACTGAGACCAGGAAAAAAAGACCTCAATAGCCATAGCACACACAAACATGTTACAAAGACTACACAAGACTTGCAACAGAGTCAATTTGAAAAATCCCTTCTTTTTGGGACCACCCTAATTTTGATAGATTTCACCACCACAGATTTCAAATGAGACATTCTCTATTAGATGCAATGGTTTTCCGTATTGGGACCATGATTTTGGTCCTAACTTGTTCACCGGTCCTCATATGGAAGGTACTTTTCCTTGTTGATGTCTCAAGAAGGGTAGAAATACAAGAAAACGCACACACACACACACACACAAACATTATTGTATTTGTTACCTTCTTGAGACCTACAAAAAATGCCTACCTCTTTAAGACCAACCTTTTTCGATTTATAAAGATTTATATTTACAACATTGATAATATATGCAAACTGTGCAAATATAAAAAAGGTAAGCATTTAGTTATATGTTTTTGTTTTGTTCTGTTTGTTTTTTAATCTTCATTATTTACTTCAAGTTATTACAGTATGTCTCTATAAACATATTTATTTTATTTGTTTTATTAATTTTGGCCAAAGGGGGCGCATTTCAATTTCTTACACACACTTGTTATTACATATGTTGGCCAGAGGGGGAGCACTTCAAATTTTTTTTTACACACACTTGTTATTTCATATGTTGACCGGAGGGGGAGCACTTTTAAAACCGACACACAGTCGACACAGTCTTCAGCACAGTCCCACTGAAAAGTAGACCAACATTACAGGGAGACAGAACAGGACCGTTGTTCCGGCAAGTTCTGGCGCCCCTTAAAAAGGTGGAAAACAGGTAAACATTGGAGTGGGGGGGGGGGTGAGTAAAAAAATATTCAGTCTAAAGCTGGACTCCCGGGAACAGGGGTCCAGACTGAGACCAGGAAAAAAAACCTCAATAGCCATAGCACACACAAACAAGTTACAAAGAATACACAAGACTTGCAACAGAGTCAATTTGAAAAATCCCTCCTTTTTGGGACCAGCCTAATTTTGATAGATTTCACCACCACAGATTTCAAATGAGACATTCTCTATTAGATGCAATGGTTTTCTGTATTGGGCCCATGATTTATGTCCTAACTTGTTCACCGGTCCTCATATGGAGGGTACTTTTCCTTGTTGATGTCTCAAGAAGGGTAGAAATACAAGAACACACACGCACACACACACAGCAATGCACAGCAGAAGATATTGTTCGCACAACGACAACACGGCGCTCGTCTCGCCGCCACATGTCACTCTCTAAACAACCTTTGCTCTCATGTCAGGCCTGCGGCGCTCAAGGAATACCGCGAGGTCACATGGTGGACCCGACGAGTGGCGGCACATCGGGAGGCATTGGGGAGGTCGTTAATTTATAGGGATGCTATTAGCTTCATAAATGCTCGGCCCATAAAATGTCTGCCTTGCTTTAATTGAATACTTCCCCTTGCTAATTATTGCGACACAAGTCCTGTCTGCGCTCTCTGTGATCCTGTTTCAAAGACAATTTGTGTTTGCATTGAGTTTTATTGCCCGAGCGTTAAAAGAAAAGATAAATAAATGGTTGTAGACCACCACAACGTACAGCTGGTGGATTTTCCCCGAGCATTTTATTGGATAAAAGGTGGGGGAGTTGTGGTCTTTCATCATCCCTTGGAGAAGAAAACACATGAATTGGTGTAAATCCAAGCAGCAAATGCAGAGATCAAGAAATGTTGGAGGCAATGGAGACCACCACAATGTATCCCAATGTACAGCTTCTGAATGTTTGCCACATTTCAGAAAATGTGTCTGAAAAGTGCTGCCCATTGTTAAATTGGTATTTGGATCATCCCTTTGACAGTAAACCGTGCCATGAATTTCTTGGTGTAACACTTTTAGAGAATGTTTAGATCAACTACTGTTATGAGCTGTATTCTGTAGACCGGTGTTTTTCAACCTTTTTTGAGCCAAAGCACATTTTTTGCGTTGAAAAAATGCGGAGGCACACCACCAGCAGAAATCCTTAAAAAACGAAACTCAGTTGACAGTAAAAAGTCGTTGTCGCAATCGTTGGATATGACTTCAAACCATAACCAAGCATGCATCACTATAGCTCTTGTCTCAAAGTAGGTGTACTGTCACCACCTGTCACATCACACCGTGACTTATTTGGACTTTTTTTGCTGTTTTCCTGTGTGTAGTGTTTTAGTTCTTGTCTTGCGCTCCTATTTTGGTGGCTTTTTCTCTTTCTTTTTATATTTTCCTATAGCAGTTTCATGTCTTCCTTTGAGCGATATTTCCCACATCTACTTTGTTTTAGCAATCAAAAATAATTTCAGTTGTTTTCATCCTTCTTTGCGGGGACATTGTTGATTGTCATGTCATGTTCGGATGTACATTGTGGACGCCATCTTTGCTCCACAGTAAGTCTTTGCTGTCGTCCAGCATTCTGTTTTTGTTTACTTTGTAGCCAGTTCAGTTTCAGTTTCGTTCTGCATAGCTTACCCTAAGCTTTATTTTTAGTTTAAGCATTAGATACCTTTTTACCTGCACGCTGCCTCCCACTGTTTCCGACATTTACAAAGCAATTAGCTACCTGCTGCCACCTACTGATATGGAAGAGTACTACACGGTTACTCTGCTGAGCTCTAGACAGCACCGACACTCAACAACAACACATCATTTGCAGACTATAATTACTGTTTTGTAAAAAATATTTTTACCCCAAATAGATACAGTAATCTCCCACGGCACACTAGTGGTTGAAAAACACTGCTGTCGACCACCACAACGTATCCCAACGCACTTTTTATGAATTAAATACACAAACGGATGAAAAGTGCTCTGTCCAGTTAGTAAGTTGCAGGCTGTTTTTTTTTTGTATCATCCCAGCTAGCATTTTTTAGCTACTGATGAGATCAACTTCTGTTCTAAGGTAGACCACCACAATGTATCTAAATGTACATATTCTGAATTGTAATACATTTCAATACACTTGTATGAAAAGTAGAGATTTGATACCAGATCTTTATGCTTTACTATCAATCCTCAAATCAAAGTATCGATACTTTTGATACTTTAGTTCAGGACTGTCCAAACCTTTTCAACCAAACTGAAAAGTCAAAGTATGCGGGGGCCATATTGATATCTTTTTATTTAAAAAAAAAAAGTATATTATCATTAATTATTAATTAGAACACTTCAGCTTTTTCTCATTACCAACCAATTTTTTTTGCTCTTTTACTATATTTTTCCCTTGTAAGAAGACAATAAAAGTATTAATAATATGAGCGTTTAATTGCATAACTTAGTGTGTCAAAAATTCCGCCTGTACGAAAATATTAACGTACAGTTACCCTTTTAACAGTGTTTAATATGGTTGTTGTTATTTTTCAAATTAATTCATAAGTTAGTATTAATTGATCTATTAATTAACTAACTCGACTTTGTCTATATTTCAAGTATATTTTATGTTTATTTTGATAGCTTATAATGTTGTAGATCAGCAGTGTCTAAACTTTTTCCACCAAGGGCCGCATACTAAAAAGTCAAATATTTTGGGCATTTTGATTTTTTTTTCATTTAAAAAAAATGCTTAAAACAGATGTTATGTATATTTAAAGATACCATTTTGTGTTATAGGCGACAAAATAAATTATTCTTAATTATTAATTTAAAAAATGCATCTTTTTCTCATTAAATTCCAATGTTTTACTCTTTTTTTCTTACATTTTTACTGTTTTTTTAGATAGATATTAATATTTGAGAATACAAAACTTTAAACATTTCAACCGACACATTTTCAATATTTGCACACAGTATCGGATTGATATCACCGATACCAGCCTGAATTGTACTTGGTATCGGATCGGAAAAAAAATCAGTGCTATTGCACATCACAAATGAAAATCGCTAAATTAACATTTTGATCCTCCCAGCACTGTTAGCTAATGTGGAGATTAACTACTGTTATGCTGCCTATTAGTAAAGTGTGACTTGGATCAGGGATAGGGAACCTATGGCTCTCGAGCCATATGTGGCTCTTTTGATGACTATATCTGGCTCTCAGATAAATCTTAGCTGACATTGCTTAACACGATAAGTAATGAATAACTCCGCTGGTAATCACAGTGTTCAAAATAACGTTCAAAATATACAACATTCCCATGCATTTTAATGGTAATAAGTATTTTATTTATTTATTTATCATTTATTTATTTATTATTGGTTAGCTTCAGAATAACAATGTTATTAAAAAGAATAAGAGACTCTAAAAATTTTGGTCGTACTTAAAAATGCACGCATTTAGTTGTATTCAGCGTTAAAAAATATTATATGGCTCTCACGGAAATACATTTTAAAATATTTGGCATTCATGGCTCGCTCAGCCAAAAAGGTTCCCGACCCCTGACTTGTATCATCCCTTTGACAAGAAAACACGACTTCTGTTGCAATTTCCGTCACACATATCAAAAACGTGAGTGACAAGTGTTGCCTATTGTTAAATTGTAACTTTGATCATCCCAAACATACCATGCATTTCTCTGCAAGAAATCGCAGTTTCAGCTAATTCCGAAGTCAATTATTCTTGTAAGCTATAGAGTGAATCTGGAAAGTATTCACTTTTTCTACATTGTGTTATGTTACAGCCTTATTCCAAAATGGAATACATTCTTTTTTTGTCCTCAAAGTCTACACACAATACCCAATAATGACAATGTGAAGAAGGTTTTTTTTTTGTGTGTTTTTTTTTTTAGAAAGTTTTGCAAATTTTCTTAAAAATAAAAAACTAAGGAATCTCATGTACATAAGAGTTGACGGCCTTTGCCATGAAGCTCAAAAGTGAGTTCAGCTGCATCCTGTTTCAACTCATCATCCTTTGGATGTTCCTACAGCTTAATTGGAGTCCGTCCGTGGTGAATTCAGTTGATTGGATATTAGAGATGTCCGATAATATCGG